>NC_057807.1:571401335-571568204 GCF_018294505.1 Triticum aestivum
GGGAGGCTAGCCCCGTTAAGAGAAAAAAAACTGATTTAGCTCCTTGTTGATTCACATAAAAGACTATGGAAGTAAGAAAAACGTAGCATTGAAATGTCACTTCTCAAATCATATGATTTTTTGTTACACCATAAATGAAAGAAAAATACAAATCAAGCTGTTCCTGTGGCTAGGGAACTAACCGAAATACTCCTAAAGCGATTTCATGTTTGACCTGTGGCATGTCTTTCCCTGTTTCTCAATCCTAACACTTAGAAGACTAATAGAATTCTAAACTTGATTCAGCCATGGCTCCCCACGCCAACTAGCTAGCTTAAATATTTCCAGTATCTATCAAGATGAAAATGTTTATGGACATTAGACTCGTAAAACTACATGTTTTGTTATTCATGATCATAGTAGCGACAGGAGCAGTTTTCGTTTACCTGGAATGCATTTTGTGTATGATGCAGTGAAGGTACTGGACTGGGGGCAGGAAGGTCAGGAGAGCTCGTCGAAGCACCGGGAGGCCTTTGAGAAGGAGGTGGCTGTGTGGCAGAAGCTCGATCACCCCAATGTCACAAAGGTACCTGATTTGTACACACATTAGCTGCTAGTACCTGATCAATTTGAAGCGAGTGCTCGGTGAAATTAACAATGAACTGTGTCATGTCTATTTGTGTGTAGTTCGTGGGGGCGTCGATGGGGACGTCCCAGCTGAAGATCCCGGCGTCGAAGAAGGGCGGCAGCAGCCACGGGCCAGGCCAGCGCTGTGTGGTGGTGGTGGAGTACCAGCATGGCGGCACCCTGAAGACGCTGCTGTTCCAGCACCGGGACAAGAAGCTGCCTTACAAGAAGGTGGTCCAGCTGGCGCTGGACATGGCGAGAGGGCTGAGCTACCTGCACTCGCAGAAGATCGTGCACCGGGACGTAAAGGCGGAGAACATGCTGCTGGACAGGAAGAAGTCGGTGAAGATCGCGGACTTTGGGGTGGCCCGTGTGGAGGCGCAGGACGACGACAACATGACGGGGCAGACGGGCACGCTGGGGTACATGGCCCCCGAGGTGCTGGAGGGGCGGCCGTACGACCACAAGTGCGACGTGTACAGCTTCGGCGTCCTGCTGTGGGAGACGTACTGCTGCGCCTTGGCGTACCCGAACTACAGCATCGCCGACATCTCGTACCACGTGGTGAAGCTGGGCATCCGGCCCGACATCCCGCGGTGCTGCCCCAAGCCGCTGTCGGAGATCATGACCCGGTGCTGGGACGGCAACCCGGACCACCGGCCGGAGATGGCCGAGGTGGTGGCGATGCTGGAGAGGATCGACACCACCAAGGGCAAGAGCATGACGCCCGCCGTCCCCGACCACACCTCGCAGGGCTGCAGCTGCTTCGGCTTCTCCAAGTAGTAGTCGTCGTCGTCGTTGTGTGATGCGGCTCGTGCTTCTGCTGTTTTTTGTTTCCCTTTCGTTGGTGCGGTCGTGCGGATCGGTGAACGCTTTGGTTGGTCGTCGCGGCGTCTCTGGTGGAAGAAGAATTGTGTAGGTTGCCTACTGCCGCTACTCGCTTGTGGTCGTGGGTGAGATGATGGTTTATTTTGCTTTGCATAAACACTGTGGTCGTCTTGTCTACACCGGTTTGATGTTTTTTGGTTTGGTTCAAAAACTTGTCGTACCGCTTCCCATCCTCTGAAACATCTTAGGCCCCGCTTGGATTGTCGGTTTGCACCCAAAATACATTTGTAAACAATACAGGCCGGAAATACAGACCTCTGGCCGTCGTTTCGATTCTGGGAGGAAATGACACCACGGCCGGTATTATACACCTGTAGATTTAATCCGGTTGTATAAATTTACGCCTAATCCAAGCGGAGCCTTATATTATGGAATGGAGGGAGTAACATAAAAACCTAGCCACTTCACAAATCTGCAATGGTGAGTGGCGACCGAGGGCATCTCACATTTGCCATGAGTTGGTTCCCAGCATGACAATGTGCTTTATTTCTGCTCTCACTTCGGTGTTTTGGTGCTGTTCTTCACTTGTTCATCCACATTCTCATGCGCTATTACAACACGACACCAATGCGAGTTTGTTTGGTGATACTAGACTGAGACTCGAAATCAAAGGCGGAAGAGTTAGTTTACAGCGAAACTGATGTGCATTTTCGACTCTGGCCACTGGATCAGGCACACGGACACGGACAGCAGTGGAACATTTTCTTTTCAGAAACCAAAGTCGGAAGAGTTGCCATACACAAGATCAGGCATACGGTACAATTGCCTCCCCCTGCAGTGCTGATCACATCGGGTAGTAGGGGAAGCGACAGCAGTGAGCTCGCAGAAGATACATAGAACGTGTGGGGTAGATTGCACGGGAGGAGGAACCCCACAATTTCAAGATCACAAATCCATGGCATTCAAGCTACATAACAATGTTGAAAAGAAGGAGAAAAGAATGAATCAAATAAGGAGAATGCTATTTTTCTGCCGACTGTCAGTTAGCGATAAGCATGTACGATCGCTTCCGCCTGTTTTTTTTTTCCTTCGATCTTTCTTTACGATCGCTCCCGCTCCCGCCCGCTGTCAATCCACAATTCCCGCATGTCTCGCTCGTCTCCGCTCGAGCCTTTTCCAGCGGTATTAGGAACCTAGCAGCAACCACCTAAGCAAACTCTATGTTGTGATTTGATTCTTGTTACGTACTTTTCATACCTTTATGTTGAGGTAGACTTTTCTACTCACAGATCTGATCGAGTGTTATTCTGCTGTCGTTTTCGGTTTTTCTTACAAACTTTTTACCAAAAAATATACAAAACATACGTTTTTATCAAAAATAAATTAGAGATGTGAGTTGAGCTCACGATTTAACATATAAGACTAGACTCTTGTACTCTTTGTACATAGATATGAGCTGAGTTCATGGTCTTAACATGATAATTTATTCACCGCAACCTTGATAACTTACGTACAAATATTGTAGAAACCTCGATCAGGTGAAAAACCATTTTTGAAACACATCCCGATAACTCGTGTGAAAATAGCATGATAATATAAATACCGTATTACATGATAATTTTGGTCCAGTGGGGGAGTGTTGTTTGACGATAATTTATGTGTAAATAGCATGGTAACTCATGCATAACAAACTTGATCACTTATATATAAAAATCATGATAACTTTTGTACAAACATCCTTATAGCATGCTAGTGGTCCGGCCCATGAAAATGACTTGTTTTTGGCGAGGTATGGATCTCATAACTTGATGAACAAATATTATGTTAACTTTGACCCAGAAAAAAGTTGCTTAAATATACTCCGGCATCTTCAGTGGTACGTGATACTCACGGTATTTTTGACCCGGCAGAAAATAGTGGTTAAATACACAACTTGATGACTTCAATATAAATAGCATGGATATATGCGCACCATAGACCAGATAACTTAGGGGCACAGACAATGTGATAACTTTGACCTGGGATTTTTCTTTCTTAAAATCATATCTTCAATTACTTATGTGTAAAATAATATGGTAATATACGCACTGCTTACCTGATAACTTAGGTCCAAACACCACGGTAATTTTTATCCGGGAAAGAAAATGTTGAAGACACATCCGCAATAACTTCTGTATAAATAGCATGATAATATACGACAACAAACCTGATAACTTAGGTACAAATACCCTAATAACTTTAATACGAGGAAAAAAGGTTGTTTAAAATGTAACTCCGGTAACTTTTGTGTGCCCACACCTCTGATAACTTATGTACAAAACACCATAGTAACTTTTTACTTGGGCGAAAATATTTGTTGTGCATGAGTTATCATGGTGTTTGTGCGTGAGTTATCATGTTCGTGCGTATACATTATCATGCTCTTTACAAAAAAGTTACCGGGGTATGTTACAACAATTTTTTTTCTTTGAGCAAAAAGTTAAGCAGTGTTTGTGAGTGAGTTAACAGGTTTGTGGCTTATATATTACCATGCTCTTTATAAAGAAATTATTGGGATTTGTTACAACAACAAAAATTCATGTCGTCAGAAAATTTACCAGTGTGTTGTGCGTGAGTTATCAGATTCATGGCGTAATAAATTATCATGCTCTTTTTTCAGATAAGTTATCGGGGTATGTTACAACAACACTTTTTCTTCACAGTTACCACAGAGATTTGTGAGTGAGTTATCAGGTTCGTGGCGTATAATTACCATGCTCTTTTACAGATAAGTTATCGAGGTGTATTATTACAACATTTTACCTAGGGTCAAAAGGTTACAGCTGCGCGCAAGTTATCAGGTCTGTGATGCATGGATTGCCATGTATAAAAGGAAAGGAAATTTGGTAAATAAAAAAGAAAGAAAGAAAAACAGCTTGTTTTTCTGGTCGCGTATGTAGAAGTACAAATATTTATTGGCATTCTATGTAATCACAACTTGAAACTAGACCAGATGGATATGACAAGCGGTCTTGAATCAAGAGGTAGTGAGTTCAACTCCCACCTCCATGTTTTTTCTAGGAAATAAAATGAAGCGGGAGAAGCGACGGGATTTCGGATCTGTTTAGCACAGTCCGGTATAAATATTACCCAACCTAAATTATAGCCAGAATTTAAGTTAGTTCAGTTGGTTGTGAACAGTTATGGTGAACCGTAGGTAGTGGGTTCGAGTCCCACTTTGTACATTTTTTTACCACGCCAGAAAAAAAAAACGGGAGAAGGAAGGGGAACGAAGCGGGAAGCGGGAGAAGCGATCGTGCGGATCTGTCGCTAACACTGGTGGTTAGCACAGTCCATCAAATAAACAACAGGGAAATCAGGAATAGGCACGCACGATCACAACGTTTCTTATCACTGCTCACCAATTTCTCAAGGCCTACAAGAAAAAAGGCCATGCGAAGTGAAGCCTGTTTAGAAACAGTTGTGGCCTGCGTATGCACCAGAAACTAGAGCAGCAACCACTAACCCAAATTCATCATGTAGGCTTGTTCGGTTTAGAGGGAAAAAATACCCCAAACCCCCTTCAGTTCCCTTGGGAGGGGTTTAACCGAACAAGGCCGTAGGATGATTACTTCCAGCACTATAGTCAAGTTACAATGTTACATCCTGCTACGGATGCTACTTCATACTACTACTTACAATCTGATGCTACACACATCCCACATGCAACCAATTTCTAGCAAGCAGTAGGTATTAATTCTGCAAGCAAATGGAACTTTCTGTAACAAACAATCAACAAAAGACAGGCTGCTTTGTTTGTACGCATGCAAAAGAAGGCACTCCAAATCAAGAGATAAGCACTGAGCTGAGATGCTTTCCACTGTATACCAGTATTCCTGCAGGTTACCAGCAGTAAGCTCACGGGGCAAATAGCCCATTAATATGGGTACTGCCAATGGCAAGATATGACTAGTAGTTTTGATAAGGATGTCAGAGATAAGTACATAACTACTCTTAATATGATACATCACAAATTCCGAGTAGCTGATATGATTTCATTAACATTCAGATCAACCAATTGTAACACCCCAATTGGGTCTAACTTGATTCACACCCCAATTGGGTCTAACTTGATTCACACCCCAATTGGGTCTAACTTGATTCAATCTATGACCAGGAACAACAGAACGATGTAAACTAACACCCACGGTGCACAACAGGTCGGATCAAAATCATATAACCATCTCAAACTAATCAAGAATAGCACAAACAGGATGTCAAATATAACTACTCTTGAAACAATTCATCAGAAACTCAGAGTAGCAGATTTTTGTTCCATTAATATTCAGATCGACTACGCAAAAGTAGCACCACGGGAACATCATCTTACAACCACCGACGACTACACACGAACCATCATCCGTCCAACGATTTCCATCAAGCACTACTAATACTACTATATATATCTAGATAGGCAGGCAGATCCAGCAGGGGATCAACAGCGGTCACCATGAGGGGGGGCGGGCGAACCTAGGAGGAGGTGAACTTGGTGACGGCTTTGGTGCCCTCGGAGACGGCGTGCTTGGCGAGCTCCCCGGGGAGGACGAGGCGGACGGAGGTCTGGATCTCGCGGGAGGTGATGGTGGGCTTCTTGTTGTAGCGCGCGAGTTTGGCGGCCTCGCCGGCGAGCTTCTCGAAGATGTCGTTGATGAAGGAGTTCATGATGGACATGGCCTTGGAGGAGATGCCGATGTCGGGGTGCACCTGCTTGAGCACCTTGAAGATGTAGATCTTGTACGTCTCCACGCTCTTCTTGCTCTTCTTCTTGGCCTTCTTGTCGCCGTCCTTGGCGGAGGTCTTGCCCGCCGCGGGAAGACGCTTCTCGGCCTTGGGCTTCTTCCCGGCGGGCGCCTTCTCGGCCTTCTCCGCCGCGGGCTCCTCCTCCACGGGCTTCTTCGCCGCCGGCTTCTTCTCCGCCTTCGGCGCCATGGGGTGCGGGTAGGTGGGGATTGGGTTGAGTGCGGGAGGAGATTGGGGAATTTGGGCTGCGGTGGGGAGAGGGGGAGGAGGGGGCGGTGGATTTATAGGTGGGAGGCGGTGGGCGCTGATTGGCGGAGGGGCTGGTGCCGCGGATCGTTGACGTGGAGCGGTGTGAGGCGGTTCGCGCCGCTTTGGATGGACGGGCGGGGCGCGGATCGGTGGGCATGGCGGGATTTATGGGCGGGATCGGAAAAGGAAAATGAATTGTTGGCGGGACGATCGGAAAAGAAACATTCTCACGATAAAATGGACGGGCAAGTGTTCTGAGCGCGACTCATGTGCCGCGGTCCGCAGTGTCTTTTTCTTTTTTTTTGTCTTCCACGACTGCCTTTCAGCGTTTCACAAAGAAATGTTGTCAATCATTCTTTTCTTTTTTTTGCGGAAAAAACTTCCAATCTATTCATCTTCAATCATGGTAGTACAACGAATACTGAAAATAATAAAAAATTACATCCAGATCCGTAGACCACCTAGCGACGACTACAAGCACTGAAGCGAGCCGAAGGCGCGCCGCTGTCATCGCCCCTCCCTCGCCGGAGCCGGGCAAACGTTGTTGTAGTAGACAGTCGGGAAGTCGTCGTGCTAAGGCTCCATAGAACCAACACACCAGAACAGTAACCGCCGCAGATGAAGAGTGTAGATCAAAAGGATCCAACCTGAGGACACACAAACGAACACAAACGACGAACAGATCCGAGCAAATCCACCAAAGACAGATCCGCCGGAGACACACCTCCACACGCCCACCGATGATGCTAAACGCATCACCGGAACGGGGCTAGGCAGGGAGACCTTTATTCCATCTTCAGGGAGGCGCCGCCGTCTCGCCTTCCTGAGCAGGATACAAACCTTAACAAAGCTTGAAAAAAGATCTAAAAACGGAGCCCTCCCACCGGCAAAGGCTGAGATCCACTTCGTCTCCATGGCCCTAAGGCCACCGGAGACGGACGGACCGGCGCCGGCGCCGGCGGGAGGCAGAGAACCTTAGGTTTTTGGAGGTGGCGGCTGACTAGTACTGCAGCGGCCGGGCGGTCGGGCTTACGTCTTCTTGAACACTTCCATAAATCATTCTTTGGCATCAATAAATTGTTAGAGGAACTCCAACGCGACGATCCAAACAAAACACGATTTATCCGTTTTTCGTCCGTTTGAATCGGTCGACAAACGTGCGCATCTTCTTTTCGTTTTAGGTTGGCAGGTGCGCCCAACGGGAAGCGTACCCGTTTTGCCCTGGTGGCCGAAATAAATTTAGAAAAATATAATTAAACATGAAGTGGCCAGTCAACACCGGTCAAAGACGTCTTAAACATTAATTAAACATTAAAAACCCGGCACGCTGCCCTAGTCGCCCCTCTTGCCCTTGTCGTCTTTATCGCCGCCAGTGAGGTCGATGAAGACAGGAAGCGGCTCAGCCTAGCCGAACGCGGCTTGATAGGCTGCCAGGGATGCCTCCTCCGGCGTCTGTCGTGGCGGTGGCAATGCGGCGAGGCGTGTGCGCTCCTCCTCCTTCTCGTGCTCCCTCTGCATCGTCGCTTGCCGTCGGCGCGCTCCTTCGCCAGCCTGCGTTGCCTCCTCCTGCGCCAGCGTCGCGCCGAGCCAGGCGGGGGGAGGAGGGCTGACCCACTCCCGCGGCTGGCCGGTCCAGACGTACCGGTCGGTCGGCTGGGGCGTAGGTGTCGTGGGGGTGAGCGGCGGCGGCACCACGCGATCGCCCGCTATAGAGAGGGCGATGGCCTCCGCTAGCCTCGCCTGGTAGTCCGCCTCCTTCGCCTCCGCCTTGAGCCGTTCCTCCTCAATGGCGGTCTCCAAGGCCGCCGCGGGCGCCGCCTAGTAGGCAGCCTCCTCTGCCTGCTCCTCCGGCTTGGCGACTAGGGTTGGCGTGGTGGTGTTGCACGTCGTTGCTCCTCGTGCTCGAGGCAAACCAGGCCTCCCAATGGGGAGAGTTGGTTTACTTACCATATCATGTATCTCTTCCTTTTCGGGGTTTTGGAGTGTTCTCGAAGGTCTATTTTATGTATCCCTCTGGTGTCATGGTTTGAACAATGTTAGTTTCAACATTAATAGGTGTACCTCAAATATAGTGCTTAATTCTTTGTCCATTGACCACCTTCGGATTAGTGCCTTCGGCATTGTTGATCTTAATAGCTCCAGAACGATAAACTTATTCAATGACATACGGACCTTCCCACTTGGAGAGGAGTTTTCCTGCAAAAAATCTAAAACGAGAATTGTACAATAGAACATACTCCCACACTTTGAATTCTCGCTTTGGATTCATTTGTCATGCCCGATCATCACGTGGTGTCTCAGCACCTGTTATATTTGAACGTAGAGCCTATCACACCCGATCATCACGTGGTGTCTCAGCACGAAGAACTTTCACAACGGTGCATACTCAGGGAGAACACTTCTTGAATACTTAGTGAGAGATCATCTTAAAATGCTACCGTCAATCAAAGCAAGATAAGATGCATAAAGGCTAAACATCACATGCAATCAATATAAGTGATATGATATGGCCATCATCATCTTGTGCTTGTGATCTCCATCTTCGAAGCACCGTCGTGATCACCATCGTCACCGGCGCGACACCTTGATCTCCATCGTAGCATCGTTGTCGTTATGCCATCCATTTCTTCTACGACTATCGCTACCGCTTAGTGATAAAGTAAAACAATTACAGGGCATTTGTATTTCATACAATAAAGCGACAACCATATGGCTCCTGCCAGTTGCCGATAACTTCGGTTACAAAACATGATCATCTCGTACAATAAAATATAGCATCACGTCTTGACCATATCACATCACAACATGCCCTACAAAAACAAGTTAGGCGTCCTCTACTTTGTTGTTGCAAATTTTACGTGGCTGCTACGGGCTGAGCAAGAACCGTTCTTACCTACGCATCAAAACCACAACGATAGTTCGTCAAGTTAGTGTTGTTTTAACCTTCGCAAGGACCGGGCGTAGCCACACTCGGTTCAACTAAAGTTGGAGAAACTGACACCCGCCAGCCACCTGTGTACAAAGCACGTCGGTAGAACCAGTCTCGCGTAAGCGTACGCGTAATGTCGGTCCGGGCCGCTTCATCCAACAATACCGTCGAACCAAAGTATGACATGCTGGTAAGCAATATGACTTGTATCGCCCACAACTAACTTGTGTTCTACTCGTGCATATAACATCAACGCATAAAACCTGGCTCGGATGCCACTGTTGGGGAACATAGTAATTTCAAAAAAAATCCTACGCACACGTGAGATCATGGTGATGCATAGCAACAAGAGAGGAGAGTGTGTCCACGTACCCTCATAGACCAAAAGCGGAAGCGTTAGCACAATGCGGTTGATGTAGTCGTACGTCTTCACGGCCCGACCGATCAAGCGCCGAAACTACGGCACCTTCGAGTTCTAGCACACGTTCAGCTCGATGGCGTCCCTCGAACTCCGATCCAGCCGAGTGTCGAGGGAGAGTTCCGTCAGCACGACGGCGTGGTGACGATCTTGATGTTCTACCGTCGCAGGGCTTCGCCTAAGCACCGCTACAATATTATCGAGGTGGACTATGGTGGAGGGGGGCACCGCACACGGCTAAGAGATCCAAGGGATCAATTGTTGTTGTGTCTATGGGGTGCCCCCTTGCCCCCGTATATAAAGGAGGGAGGGGGGAGGTGCGGCCGGCCCCCTAGGGGTGCGCCTGGAGGAGTCCTACTCCCACCGAGAGTAGGACTCCCCCCTCTTGCCTTGGTGGAGAAGGAAAGGGGGGAGGGGAAAGAGGAAAGGGGGGCACCGCCCACCCCCCTTCCTTGTCCTATTCGGACTAGGGGGGAGGGGCGCGCGGCCTGCCCTGGCCGGCCTTCCTCTTCTCCCTCGTGGCCCATGTAGGCCCAATAACCCCCGGCGAATTCCCGTAACTCTCCGGTACTCCGAAAAATACCTGAATCACTCGGAACCTTTCCGAACTCTGAATATAGTCGTCCAATATATCGATCTTTACGTCTCGACCATTTCGAGACTCCTTGTCATGTCCCCGATCTTATCTGGGACTCCGAACTCCTTCGGTACATCAAAACTCATAAACTCATAATATAACTGTCATCGAAACCTTAAGCGTGCGGACCCTACGGGTTCGAGAACTATGTAGACATGACCGAGACACGTCTCTGGTCAATAACCAATAGTGGAACCTGGATGCTCATATTGGCTCCCACATATTCTACGAAGATCTTTATCGGTCAAACCGCATAACAACATACGTTGTTCCCTTTGTCATCGGTATGTTACTTGCCCGAGATTCAATCGTCGGTATCTCAATACCTAGTTCAATCTCATTACCAGCAAGTCTCTTTACTTGTTACGTAATGCATCATTCTGTAACTAACTCATTAGCTACATTGCTTGCAAGGCTTATAATGATGTGCATTACCGAGAGGGCCCAGAGATACCTCTCCGACAATCGGAGTGACAAAAACCTAATCTCGAAATACGCTAACCCAACATGTACCTTCGAAGACACCTGTAGAGCTCCTTTATAATCACCCAGTTACGTTGTGACGTTTGGTAGCACACAAAGTGTTCTTCCGGTAAACGGGAGTTGCATAATCTCATAGTTGTAGGAACTTTGTATAAGTCATGAAGAAAGCAATAGCAACATACTAAACGATCAAGTGCTAAGCTAACGGAATGGGTCAAGTCAATCACATCATTCTCCTAATGATGTGATCCCGTTAATCAAATGACAACTCATGTCTATGGTTAGGAAACTTAACCATCTTTGATTCACGAGCTAGTCAAGTAGAGGCATACTAGTGACACTCTATTTGTCTATGTATTCACACATGTATTATGTTTTCGGTTAATACAATTCTAGCATGAATAATAAACATTTATCATGAAATAAGGAAATAAATAATAACTTTATTATTGCCTCTAGGGCATATTTCCTTCAGTTATGATCAACACTCTTAGTCGGAATAGCTTCTACCCACTTAGTGACATGATCAACAACAACCAAAATATGTGTATACCCATTAGAGGATAGAAAATGTCCCATGTAATCAAAGCCCCAAATATCAAATGGTTCAATAACAAGTGAACAATTCATGGGCATTTCCTGACGCCTACCAATATTACCTATTCTTTGACATTCATCACAAAATAAAACAAACTTATGAGCATCCTTGAAAAGAGTAGGTCAGTAAAAACCAGATTGTAATACTTTGTGTGCAGTTCTATCTCCCGCATGATATCCTCCATATGTTTCGGAGTGACATTTCCGTAGGATCTGTTCATGTTCATGCTCAGGTATACAACATCTAATAATACCATCTACTCCTTCTTTATAAAGATGTTGGTCTCCCCAAAAGTAATCTCTTAAGTCCAAGATTTTTTTTTCTTTTGTTGGTATGTGAAACTAGGTGGTATAAACTTAGCAACAATGTAATTGGCATAATCTGCATACCAAGGAGTATTACGAGAAGCATTTATGACAGCTAGTTGTTCACCAGGGAAGCTGTCATCAATAGGTAGTGGGTCATCAAGAATATTTTCTAACCTAGACAAGTTATCAGCTACTGGATTCTCAACTCCCTTCCAATCAATAATATGCAAGTCAAATTCTTGTAGCAAAAGAACCCACCTAATGACTCTAGGTTTAGCATCTTTTTTTCCCATAAGGTATTTAATAGCAGCATGATCGGTGTGAACAATTACTTTGAAATCAACAATATAAGATCTGAATTTATCATAGGCAAACACAACTATTAAAAATTATTTCTCGGTAGTAGCATAATTTCTTTAAGCACTGTCTAGAGTTTTACTAGCATAATGGATAACATCAAATTTTTATCAACTATTTACCCTAGAACAGCACCAACAACATAATCACTAGCATCACACATGATTTCAAAAGGTAAGTTCCAATCAGGCGGCTGAACGACAGGTGCAGAAGTTAAGGCTTCTTAAGTGTTTCAAAGGCTTATACACGATCATCATCAACAACAAATGGAACATCTTTTTGCAAGAGATTGGTAAGAGGGCTAGAATTTTATAGAAGTCTTTAGTAAACCATCTATGGAAACCAGCATGACCAAGGAAACTTCGAATACCTTCAATATCTTTAGGGCATGGCATTTTCTCAATTGCATCAACTTTAGCTTTATCCACCTCGATACCTTGTTCTGAAATTTATGCCCCAAGGCAACACCTTCATTCACCATAAAGTGTCACTTCTCCCAATTCAAGACAAGATTAGTTTGTTCACATCTCTGCAAAACTCGATCAAGGTTGCTTAGGCAATCATCAAAAGAAGTTTCTTGAGCGGAAAATCATCCATGAAAACCTCAACAATGTTTTCACAAAAGTCAGAGAATATAGCAATCATACATCTTTGAAAGGTAGCAGGTGCATTACATAAACCAAAAGGCATATGTCTATAAGCATAAGTTCCAAAAGGACAAGTGAATGTGGTTTTCTCTTGATCGGGTTGTGATACAGGTATTTGAGAAAAACGCAATATCCATCAACAAAGCAAAAGTGTGTGTGCTTTGACAATCTTTCTAACATTTGATCAATAAAAGGCAAAGGGTAGTGATCTTTCCTTGTGGCTTTGTTTAATTTTTTGAAATCAATTACCATTCTATAGCCAGTCACAATTCTTTGTGGAATAAGTTCATTTTATCATTAGGAACAATAGTAATGCCTCCTTTCTTAGGGACACAATGCACATGACTTACCCATCTACTATCAGCTATAGGGTAAATTATACCTGCTTCCAGAAGCTTTAATATTTCAGTTCTTACCACTTTCTTCATCTTAGGGATTCATCATCTTTGGTGGTCAACAACTAGTTTAGCATCGGGTTCCATATTAATCTTGTGCTGATAGAGAGTGGGACTAATGCCCTTAAGATCATCAAGAGTATATCCAATAGCAGCACGGTGCTTCCTCAGAATTTTTAATAATCTCTTTTCTTCATGCCATGTAAGGTTAGCACTAATAATAATAGGATATACCCTTTTTCATCAAGATAAGCATATTTCAAAGTATCAGACAATTGCTTTAATCCAAACACAGGATCACCCTTAGGTGGAGGAGGACCTCCTAGAGTTTCAACATGCAAATTGCATTTAAGGATAGGTTGTTGATCAAAGAACATCTTATCTATTTCATTTCTTTCATGCAGGTGCAAATCATTTTCATGGTCTAGTAAATATTGTTCTAGCGGATCAGTAGGTGGTACAACAATGGAAGCAAGACCAATGATTTCATCTTTACTAGGCAGTTCTTTATCATGAGATTGCCTATGAAACTTAGAGAAATTAAACTCATGAGACACGTCGCCAAAATTGACACTGAAGGTTTCTTTCTTGCAATCTATCTTAGCATTAACAATGTTCAATAAAGGTCTACCAAATATAATGGGACAAAAATCATCTCGTGGAGAACCAAGAACTAGAAAATCAGTAGGATATTTTATCTTCCCGCACAAAACTTCAACATCTCTAACAATCCCAAGTGGTGTGATAGTGTCTTCATTAGCAAGTTTAATAGTAACATCAATGTCTTCTATTTTAGCGGGTGCAATATCATTCACAATTTCTTGGTATAAAGTAAAAGGAATAGCACTACACCAGCACCCATATCACATAAGTCGTGATAACAATTATCTCATATTTTAACTAAGACAACAGACATGCCAACAATGGGCTTGTTTTTATCTTTAGTATCGGGTTTGGTAATTCTAGCAGCTTCATCACATAAATAAATAACTGTCCATCGATATTATCGACCAATAGATCTTTAACCATAGCAATACTAGGTTCTACTTAAATATGTTCAGATGGCCTAGGTGCTGTAATATTGCTTTTGTTAGCCATGGTTGAAACCTTAGCATGTTCCTTTATCCCTAACAGGGAAAGGTGGTTTTTCAATATAATAAGTAAGCACAACTGGATCAACATTGTAAATTATAGTTTCATCTTTAACTATAGCATGCTCTTCAATATTTTCTTTAATAGGTGGATGATATTTAAACCATTTCTCCTTTGGGAGATCAACATGAGTAACAAATGATTCACATAAACAGGCTACTATCTTAGAGTCAAGTACATATTTAGTGCTAAACTTGTGAAAAGCATTGATATCCATAAAAGATTTAACACAATCAAACTTAAGGGTTATACCTGACTCATTACCTTTGTCGAGTTCCCAGTTGCGTTTAGTTATTTCAAGAAGTCCAACCTTAATTCAATAGTTTTCTTCATAAAAGAGCCAATCGAAGAATCGAGCATGGTTTGATCATCATGAGAAAGCCGAGCATAAAAAAATTGTAAGATAATTTTCCTTGAGAGCTCATGACTGGGGCATGTATACATCATGTATTTAAGCCTCCCCCAAGCTTGAGCAATATTTTCTCATTCACGAGGCCAAAAAATATACATATATATATATATAATTCCGATCACGATGAACTGGATGCATAGGATAAAACTTTTGATAAATTTCCAATTTCAACCGATTCCAATTCCAAGTTCCAGTTCCAGTTTCATCAACACTTTTGATGGAAGGTGTGTGTGTATGTGGTAGGCAGACATCGCTGGAGAGGTTTATCGATCGGTGTGTGTCGAAAAGGAGTTGTGGAGACCGTGGGAGAACGACCTAAAGAAAAAAATGAATGTGCGCGATGGATAGAATGCTGAGGGAGGGGGAGGGCGAGAAGTGCGTGTGCATGCACGAGACAAAGTTAGTGCTAGCTACAAAGGTTAGAGGATTGTGTGGGTGTAAGAGACTAACAAAGATCATAATTCAATATGGAAGTGGATTCATATATTTGAATAGGAGATCATAGTGTTATAAACATATGCATGCATGAATATAGCGGTGATACACATGGTGTGCTTTTGTACATGTTATACCATAATGTGATAATGCGTGGCATTGGCAACTCACATCTAAATATCAAACAATCTAAACCATACTACACATCGAACAATCTCACATTTTATTTGAATTTGTGACAATGTGTGGCGTTTGCAGCTCACAACTAAATATCAAACAATCTAAACCATACTATATATCGAACAATCTCACATTTTATTTGAATTTGTGATATTGTGTGGCGTTTGCACCTCACATCTAAATACTTATAGGCGTAGGGGGCGGGGCACCAGACATTATGTGATAAACACATTATACATACCAGACATGGTTTAGATCATGAAGATCTAGCTAGAGCTTGAAATGTACTTAGATTTGAAATCAACATAAAGTGGATTCAAAAAATCGAGTTCGAGTTCATATAGTACACATAGTTCATATCTAACTCAACAGTAATCATGTGGTGTGCTGTGAAGATAATATACAAACGATGGTTTAACTTGACAATAATGGTTATTGTAGATCTTATTAAAACAGAGAAATGAATTCAAATGGTTTAACCTGACAACGGTCATGATTGTAGATCTTATTCAAACAGAGAAACAAATTCAAATTTAGTTCATATTGAAGCGGTAGTATATACGTTTGGAATGCACTAAAACGTTCATTTGAGTAGCAGGTTGCATGCATTATACTCGTAGTGAAATATTTTAATTAAACATAACATGAATTCAAAGTTTTGAATGGCATTTGTAGTGCGGATTGATTTGGTATAGTACAGAGGACTAGACTCTCTTGTGTGATCCGAATTGATTTCTTTTTGTTTTTCGTCGAGGGAAGTGCGAATTGATTTGGTACAGTACACGTTAGGCTTGTCCGGAAATTTCAACATGTGCCTTGTTACCCCGAAACATTTAAGATATATCTTTGTCTCGTTGTGCTCCGAAAACTCCCTCCATCTCAACTCGCGCCTTGCTATCCCAAAATTACAACGCGCCGTAAAACTCCCACCTCCTGCAAAATCCTAACACACGAAATGCCCGTGATACCCCTGCCAAAAGAACCGCCTAGCTCAAATCGGTGGGGGTACTTTCGTAACTTACCCCACATTTTGGACAAGCGTGTCCCTAAGCCATGGTTCCCCCTCCCCTCCCATCTGCTGACCCATTCGTACACCAAGGTCACAAAAACCCGTGAAGCCCCACACCCTCCTCCGTCCACCACCCAGCCAGAGCCTCTTCCCCGACGGCGTCGTCCACACCAACACCTCGACGTCCCTCATCCACCGCACCGGATGAGGATCCGTCGTCAATTTCGTCGCCCACCGGTTCAGCCACCCTGTCCACCCCCCAAGGAGCTGCCCTGATGTTCCCCTCATCTTCCGCGCCACCTCCATTCCCACACCGTCGTCTTCACCTGCACCAGCGGAAGAGCAACATCATCACTGATTCCTCAGATGAAGTTGAGGCCTAATCGACGCCACTAAAGAGGTTCTACAGTAATCGCCACATTTTCTTCTTAATTCAATCTCACCGTGCTGCCGCGCGCTCGGTCCCGAGCCGACATGGCGTGGCTCCATCCATGGTGGTGTCGCTGGCCACTTCCTCCAAAGCATCGCTCCCTCGGTGGCGACGTCCACATCAGTAGGAGTTGCTGCTGCTTTGGCTCTTGCTCGCGCTGCTGCTCTACTCTTGCTCTCGGTCCCCTACCTAGTCTACTCTTGCTCGTGCTGCTTCTCTCGCTCTTGCTCTTGTTTGCGCCGTTGCACTACTCTTGCGCGTGTTGCTGCTGCTCGTACACGCTTCTGTTCCGGGCGCTGCTGCTGCTACTGCTTTTCTGCTACTAGTGAGTTTAGTTTCGACAGTAAAATTTAGTTTCGACAGCAAGATTCAGTTTCGACAGTTAAATTTACTTTCGATAGTTAAGTTCAGAGATGAGCGGCTGATGTATTTTACATCTAGCACTTTGTGGTTATGTATTTTACGTCATCTATTGGAGATGCTATTAGAATTCCACTCAGGTTAACGTTGTCTCTCTTGTCCTGCTTCAGCCTCACCGTCGTACAACTCACCTGAGCTGCTCCAACGATGAAACCCTCCATCACAGCGGAGCAGTACCCCGGGCTCCATCTCCAGACGCCTAAGATCTTCTTCCCCTCCTCCGATAGCCAAATCACCCGGAGCATCCTCACCAACCAACCCAATCACGCTGAGATTGACATGGCTTTGCCAAAGAGGTTGTACACTTGTTGCATCACTTTTTTACTCTACATGTTATATATATTTTCCACTGAGCACACGTACTAATGTGAAATACGATTAGTTTCTCCTACTATATGACAAGCAGTGAGGTTAGGTACCAGGCAACTTAGCTATCCATGATGGACTCTCTTGAATGCCATCACTATTTATCTCTGCGCATTTGAGTTGTGCATTTGTAGATGGGCCTGGGAGTTGAGCTAGTAGGGCAGTGGCCTGGGTCCAAAGTAGTAGAAGTAGCACAAAAACATTTTTTGAGTGTAGGCTTTTACCTGCTCAAGCCTGCCTACTAGAACCGCCACTGCTTGAAAGGAAAAGTGAAGGAAAAACATAGGAATTAGAAAGTTTCATATGGTACTACTATTCATGCGTTTGGTTCAAAGGAATGGAGCAAAGGAAAACTATAGGATTTGTTCCTTTAGTGTCTCCTTGAAAGCAAAATTGTAGGAATTTTAATATCCACTTGTCCTCCTTTTCAAATTCCTATTCATGAAGTACAAGACTAAGAGATAGTAGCGTAATAGCATTATAACTGTACATTTTCCCGTGGTTTGGCTTAATCCCACTATGCTCTTTGCATCTTGTAATCTTCCAATTCTTGTGAACCAAACACCCAGATTGGCAGAAATCCTGTGTTGTTAAATTCCCTGTTTTGCAGTGCATTCCTACCCTATTCTTGTGTATTTCCATTCCCTGCATTGTTAGAATCCTCAAATTTAAACAAGCCCTTACCCAATTACTTCTGTTACAGATATGTGTCAGAGAAAACCTTGTGTGGTTTGTCCCACTCCTGTTGCATTGTGTTCCACCCCAGCTCAGCTGCTCCACGACGGAAGGGTTCACCACAACAGGGATCCGCCCTCCAAACTGTCTTTCACCGCCTTAGATCTTCTTCCCCGCCGCCGACAACCACGACAACTGCATTACCATCATCAACCAAGCAAATGACCTCGAGGACTACACGGGTCCGCAAGAGAGGTCACACTCTTTCGTGTCTGTTTACACTATGCATATCTTAATATTACATGCTACTTTATTGTCTTGTTCACCGATTAGACTCCAAGTCAGCTCCAAACTAATGCTCAAACTTGAGTTTTTAAATGGTTGTGGGGTACATATCAGGGCCGCAATCAATAGTATCTATCTACTATCTGGTTAATCTCTGGTGTCTACTATGAGTTTCATGTTGGATGGAAAACAAACAGTAAAGAAGCCATTATCTGTATTTTTTAACTGAAGCAATTGTCTGTCTGCTATCATTGGTTTTGGGTCTATCCACAGTATGCTACCATCACTCTGGATTTCTGCATGCACTCCTTACATAATCTCACTATGTGTTATTCCTATGCATGTCAGTTATTGTACACAATGGAACTGAACATGTAGAGCAAAAGAGACGAGCCTTGCGTGGCAATAAAATTTCATGCAGACGTCGCTCCATGGTGGGCGCAAAGGTAGCCCCCCTCCATCCATTTCGGATTGTAATCAAGAGGAAGATAACTGTTCTGAGGGGGATTCAGAAGGAGAAGACCACTCCTATTTACCCCCGGAGGTCTTCGCTCTAACTTGGCATGCTGATGTTGGTAATATCATGCATATGGTGCCTTGCATTGCTTATTTATACATCAAATATGTCATCCGCTTAGTTTAGACATGCTTTGTGTGAATGCCATCTGTCTAGTTTCTTTATCGTATATGTGAATTATGCAACGCCATTGTTTAGCCAGGCATCATATATGTGAATTTTGCAATGCCATCATGCTTAGCCAATAATCTTATATGTGAATTATATCATGCCATCCTTTTTTTCATTATGTATTACATTTGTCAACAATGTTAGTACATTCAACTACTCTTCGTGTGCATCAGCCATTTGACACGGTGATGGAAAATTCTGGAGTGAAAACAAGGTCTTCAGAGCAGACTATGTTATCTGACGAAGCGCATGTCTCATTGGTTATGGATAGCTCTTCGGAGGAGGATTCAGAGACAGATGACCAGTCCTATTTCCCTCCGAGGTGTATGCTCTAACTTGGCAGGGTTATGTTGCTCATATCGTGTGTATGGTGTCTTGCATTGCTATGTCATTTGCTTAGTTTAGACATGCTTTGTGTGAATGCCATATGTTTAGTGTCCAATTACCATATATGTGAATTATGCAATGCCATCTTGTTGCAAGACATTATATATGTGAATTATGCAATGCCATCTTGTTGCAAGGCATTATATATGTGAATTATGCAATGCTATCCTGTTGCAAGGCATTATATATGTGAATTATGCAATGCCATGCTATTTAGCCAATCATCATATATGTGAATTATATCATGCTATCCTTTTTTGTATTACATGTTCCATTTGTCGACAACGTTTGTATATTCAACTACTCTTCCTGTGCATCAGCCATTTGAAGCGGTGATGGAAGTATCTGGAGTGAAAACAAGGTATTCAGAGTAGACAATGCTACCTGCTGAAGCAGACATCTAGCTGGTTACAAATAGCTCCTCAGAGGAGGATTCAGAGACAGATGACCAGTCCTATTTCCCCCTAAGGTCTATGCTCAAACTTGGCAGGGTTATATTACTCATGTCATGCATGTTGTCTTGCATTGCTTAGTTTTTACATCATATATGCGATTGCCATCTGCTTACTTGCTTATTATATAAATTATATATTTGAATTATATCATGCCATCATGTTTACATAAACATCATCTATCTGAATTTTGGGATGCGAACCCATTTGATAAAAACATCATATAGTTATATCATCTCATCCTGTTTAATGTTTATAGTCATCATATTTTGAATTATGTCATTCTATCTGTGAATTATGGCATGCTTTCATATTTTCATAGGCGGCATGTATGTGAATTATGTCACGCCAACCTATTTAATAAATACATTATATAGTTATATCATGCCATCATGTTTACATAGTCATCATATATGTGAAATTGTGTCATGCTATCCTGTTTAGTTAGCCATCATATACGTGAAATTGTGTCATGCTATCCTGTTTGGTTAGACAACATAAATGTGAATTATTTCATGCCCTCTTTTATTCCTCACTATCCATTACACCTTTCTATCATACAATGTACGTACATTCAATTACTTTTCTTGTTTATCAGCCATTTGAATTAGAGAGGGTGATGGCAGTGTCTAAGGGAGTAACAACACGGTCTTCAGAAAAGATAGTGCTACCAACCGATGCAGACAGAACCACGATTGTACTTGCCCAAGAACCAACCCCACCACACATAACCCAGACTCTCGCATATTGTACCCCTACCCAGCTGGACAGAGAACCAGCTACACCCCTTCTAACCCCAACACCAGCAGATAGTAACCCAGTTCCAGTTGACATAGTACTGTCTCCACCACAGAGCACCCAAAGACGAGCAGTTAGTAAGGAAACTACAGTGCCCAAAGCATGAGGACCACCACTCCGAATCCCAACTCAACGCTTAAAGTGGAAGACGAATTGTTCTCAGGTTAGGTTCTATAGCTATGGTTCATACTCCTTTGCTCTTGCATCACTGTATTTACTCATATCAACTATTTTCAAATTTGAAGGATGGAATTGAAACTCCAATAGTGCAACAGGTATGTTTTAAACATGTTTCTTTAACTAATTTGCTGTTGTAGCTTGCTCTATGTTGATTTCAGTTTCAATTGAATAAACAATTATGTTCTCATGTCATGCACATTACAAGTGTTGTTATTGCTCTGTAGTTTCCCACACTTGTATTCTGTCTATTCTGTTTTGTCTTAAACAGATATTATTTGAACTTTGTCTTTGTCTTGATTTGGCAACAAAAACTAGAATGATATAGACCATACAGTGACCATGGTACATAGATATATGTTTGTTTCATGTTGTTATCCTGTCCACTTTACTACTGAACTGATGTACCAAAATGAGTTTCATATACAACATGGTAAACCTGTGATGTGTCTGATTGATTCTTTTTTAGAATGCGGACAAAATATTGGAGAAGAGTACCCCGCTATGCAATGGTAAAGGAAGTAATGCAGATAAGGTTCAAGATAGCGAGACATCCCTGTTGGTCTCCAAGAAAGCTGATAAAAACTATCTTGACAACAGTGAGACAACCCAAAAGTCCTGTCTTGATGTAATGTTTGAGTTACTAGCCACTACCGCTGGCACAAGCTCTTCGAACTCGCTGCCTGAATCACTTCGACTTCTTCAGTCTCAGCTACAAGCTGAAAGGCATCAGTCAGCTGTGCTGCGGCAAGAGGTCGAAGGACTGAGGAAGTCCCTGCAGAATTCAGATGCATACTTTCTGGTGCAACAACAAGTGCTGGAGGATTTAAGTGCCAAACAAGAGAAGGTTAATAAGCTTGCTAAGCATCTTGCCAACATTATGGGTACCCAGGATATTGTTTCTTGAGCTCTTATGAAGTGGTTTCAGTTCTGGACTTGTTTTGTTGCGGAGTGTATTTGCACTGGTTGCCAACTTTGACAACCAATGTATGTGATATGCTGCTTTGTTCCCTCTATTTGCACTGGTGGCAAACTTTGATGTCCAGTGGATGTAATATGTTTAATAGCCATGATAGCCTAGCGTAAGTTGCTTGCTTATTTATTTCCTTGTTGTCTTCTTTATTTGTTTGCTTGTAGTCAGTGCAGTTCTTTTTTCGTGGTTTGCTAGTGGCCGCAATAACCTATTTTTTAAAACTAGGCCACAATAACCATGGGCTACATATTTACTGTAGTGACCATGGGCCTCCTATGGGCCATAGAAACAATGGGCCTTCTATGGGCCGTAGAAACAATGGGCCCTTAACGGGTCGTAGAAACAATGGGCCTTATACGGGTTAGCATCAATGGGCCTTCTACGGGCCGTATGATCGATTGGCCAAACATGGGCCAATAACAGAGCACATTATGGGCCGTAAACGGGCTAGAGTTGGAATCGTCCGTTCATGGGCCGACCATAATGGGCCATCATTAATCAGTTGTATTTGATGATGCTATGAAAACGGTCCAACGGATTAACGTGCCGCAAACGGGTCGATTGTAACCATGGGCCGAATTTGGCCCACAAGCAGAAAAGGCGAGTAACGGGCCATAAGTAACCGAATGCTAGAAATGAGCCCAAGAATAAATGGACACTATGAAGGCCGAAAGATAACACAAGCTAGAAATGGCCCAATGGAATAATGGGTCATTAATGGGTATAAAGCGATACACTATTCATTACGGGCCAGCTTCACCATGGGCCATACATGGGCCAAGAGTTACAAAGGGCCTCATATGGGCCGAAAGACGTCATGGGCCGTACATGGGCCGGAAGTTACAATGGGCTGGAATCATATTGGACGGCCTAGATGACGCTACTGGGCCTAATTCGGATAGGCCATAACGGGCCGTGACTTCACGGGCTGTAAATGGGCTATATGCGAACAGGCCGTTAACATGCTTTCCATGGGCCGACCCGCTACCTTTTGACCAAGTCAAACGGGCCGGCCTTTTCACCGGAATTGGCCTCTGTTGGGCCGTGCCACATGTCGACGTATCATACGCGCCTTCGCTCCAATGAGTGGATGACATCTGTCCCAACGGTGAGCCGACACGTGGTTCCTCTGGCTAATGAGAAATTTACATGTGGAAAATCCCCATTGGTCGTAGCTGTTAGCGGGTTATCGGATCCAAAATCGGACCCGATAGCTTAACAGCGACCCGTTACGGTGGATGCCACATGTCGGTCACCCTTGACGAAAGCACTTCCATGACGTGCGATTTATCGTCATGGAAGTGGACACTTCCATGATGATAATTTTGGTAATGTCATGGAACACTTCTATGACATCACATGCATGACTATCTTGATTCTGTCATAAAATCGTCATGGATGTACATGAATGACAGAAAACGTGACCTACTGTGACAAACACGTATCATCACGGAAGTGTATTTTTTTGTAGTGATGGCTTCGATTTCCCCCTCCCGGAGGGAAGTTCCCCGACGGAATTGCTCCGCCGAGAGCAAAAGTGCTCCTGCCCAGGTTCCGCCACGAGATGGCGGCGCTTATCCCGAAAACTCTCTCATTATGTTTTCTAGGGTAAATGGGGGTTATATACCAGAAGATGGTCCCTGGAGGTCTACCATGATCACCCGAAGCTCGGGGGCCACGCTCCCCAGGCTTGTGGCTGCCTGGTGGGTCCCCCTTTGGTATTTCTTTTGCCAATAATTTTAATCTATTCCAAAATAATTCTCCATCAGTTTTCAGCTCATTCGGAGATGTTCAAAAATGTTGCCTCGATATAGCCCTTTCTGGTCCAGAATTCCAGCTACTAACAATCCCCCTCTTCATATAATTCTTGCAAAATAAGAGAGAAAATGCATAAGAATTGTATTATAAAGTGAAATAGCAGTCCATAATGCAATAATTATCAACATGAAAACATGATGCAAAATGGATGTATCACTCACCAGTGACAGCCACTTCATCATGGTCCTTGTCAGCCGCCTTTTTAAGTGTTGGATTATCTTTTTCCTCCTCTTCGGCAGGAGTACTAGGGACACGGTCAGGGCTCACCGGGTCGTTCTGGTGAGCTGGCTCTTTAGTATTTACCGGGTTGTTCACAACCATGTCCTAGGAAGGAGCTCCTATTTCAAGATTCATTGTGGCAGTAGGCGGGGCGCCAGTTTTCTTCTTAAAACCCCTGGCTCTGAAAATATAAAGACAAGGTGTATTAGTAAGGGAAGCGAGCATATAATTGACAAAGTACTTTGAGCAGCTTACCCGCGGTTGATGATTGCTACTTGTGAGCTGCGTTGGGATTTCCTCGAAGAGGAGAGGATGATGCAATACATTAGAGATAAGTATATCCTTAGTTAAGAACCAAGGCTATCAATCCAGTAGGAGAACCACACAGAACTTCGTTAGTAGTACCTACACACACAAAAGCAAATACTTGCACCCAACACAATCAAGAGGGTTGTCAATCCCCTTGCGGTTATTTGCAGGATCAAATCTCGTCGTGGTAGATAGATAAAATAAGTACTAAAGAAAATAAAAGAAATAAAAATGCAGTAAGGTATTTTTGGATTTTATATATGATAAAAGTAGACTCGGTGGCCATAGTTTTCATTAGAGGCTTCTCTCTCGAACACATAGCATACAATGAGTAAACAAATTACTGTTGGGCAAATGATAGAAAAGCGCATAGTTATGACGATATTCAAGGCAATGATCATGTATATAGGCTTCATGTCCGAGACAAGTAGACCGACTCCTGCCTGCATCTACTACTATTACTCCACCCGTCGACAGCTATCCAGCATGCATGGTATTAAGTATCAACAACAAAAACAACAAAGCATTTAGTCCCAAACAAGTTGGGGTAGGCTAGAGGTGAAACCCATAAGATCTCGCGACCAACTCGTGGCTCTGGCACATGGATAGCAAACTTCAACGCACCCCTGTCCATAGCTAGTTCTTTGGTGATACTCCAATCCTTCAGGTCTCTTGATGTCTGAGGGAGTCCTGGATTAGGGGGTGTCCGGATGACCGGACTAAGACCTTTGGCCGGACTCCTGGACTATGAAGATACAAGATTGAAGACTCCATCCCGTGTCCGGATGGGACTTTCCTTGGCGTGGAAGGCAAGCTTGGCGATACGATATGAAGATCTCCTCCCATTGTAACCGACTCTGTGTAACCCTAGCCCTCTCCGGTGCCTATATAAACCGGAGAGTTTTAGTCCGTAGGACGAACAACAATCATACCATAGGCTAGATTCTAGGGTTTAGCCACTCTAATCTTGTGGTAGATCTACTCTTGTACTACCCATATCATCAATATTAATCAAGAAGGAGTAGGGTTTTACCTCCATCGAGAGGGCCCGAACTTGGGTAAAAACATCGTGTCCCTTGTCTCCTGTTACCATCCGCCTAGACGCACAGTTCGGGACCCCCTACCCGAGATCCGCCGGTTTTGACACCGACATTGGTGCTTTCATTGAGAGTTCCTCTGTTGTAACACCCCAAAAATTTAACCAGGTTTTAGTTATTAAAATTTTGCCAAGAGTTTAAAATTTTTGCATGCAAGTATATCTCTGTTGATTTCAAAACTTTTCTTTTAATATTAAGAAATTTTTCCCAAGTGGATCCTTCCAAAATATATTGGACTTATTTTCCCTCTCATTTAAAAAAAACATCTCTCAATCAGGAGATTTATTTATAAAATTATTTCACCCTGAGCTTTATTCATTAAATGACTTGTTTTAAAATTTGGAGCTCTTTTTGAACTACAGCCATTTGATATATTTAACTAAAAATTTCACCAAAATTTGGAGATATCATGTGATGTCTCCAAATCACTTTTTTGCAATAATATATTTCATTCATTGGATATTTTGAGTTCTACACCAAGTTTTCAAATCTGGTCCAGTGGGCAATTTTACACTACAACCTATTTAAATATTTATTTAAAACTTCTACCAAAATTAGGGGAGGTCAGTAGGAGCATATTATTCCAATTTGTGCAAAAACCTATTTATGTTCTTTGAAAAAATTGAGTGAATCATCCTCTTTTTCATTCTGGTCCAGCCTTGTGATTTCTACTGCAACCCTATTTAATTTTGCTCCAAAGATCTTGTGTTTTCTCCTACTTGTAGACAGCCCTACCAAACCCCTAAATCCAGGAGCATGCACCCATTGGATTAATTTTGGTTCATGAAATAATGTCATTTATTTCCTGTCCAGAATTGTAGTTTTGCAAGACTTGCACTAACAAGTTTGTGCATTTCACCAACTAACCTCACCACCCTCTTGTGCATCCAAAGAGACCCTGATCTGGAGGATTTGGCCACCCCAAGAAATGCCTAAGTGCCCTTAGCATTTTGTCAAACACCTTATGGGCATGATCTATTTTGACATGAGTTTTTGTTTACACTGTGAACTTAATCCCCTGACCAGACCAGCATGTCCAATGGTTTTGCCTTAGACTATAACCCCACCCTGCTAACTTTCTTGTGGTTTGGAGCCCCCTAACATGCCATAGCATTTCGTCGAGCACGTCCCGTGCGTGCACTGGGCGCGCCCAGAGCGCGCAAATTGCAGCCGCATGCCCGAGCCGACACGCTGGCCCCCCTGGATTTTGGCCCTCTCTGCAGCACCTCGCCACGCACTACCCTCCTCACAGCAACGCGCCAAGCCACCATGGCAGCCTACAGCGCCGCCGACAGAGCTTTTGGCGGCACACCGGCGGCCGCAGCGCGCCTCTGCCGTGGTCGGCACCGCCAAAGCCACCCGGGCTCGCCACCTGCCCCAAGGAACAGCGCAAGCTTATCCTCCGCTCGTCGGCTAGCTCCCGTCGTCGCCACGACACCCTGACGCTACAGGGAGGCGGTTCGCCATCGTCCTTATCGCCGGCCGCCGCGGAACCGCCTTGCCTCGCCTATATAAGGACCCCCTAACTCATCCGAGCACGCATGCAACCTCAGTCCACCTCCCTAGTTTCCCCATGGCAGCCAATCGACCTGAGGAGGTCGTCTTCTTCATCTCCGGCAACTCCTGCCGCCGCCACTGTCCCGTCCATTCCAGCGCCACCAGGGCCTCTCCCTCCCATTTCTCTTCACCAAGAACACCTCCTTCCTTCCAGGAACCCAACCCCCTACTCGATTTTGATCAGGAACCACATTCGCCCCAAAACCACTCTGACACCGAAGCCTCCTCCGCCGCGAAGCTCGCCGCCGGCGACTCCCTCCACCCCCGGCGACCCTGCGACCACCGGAAGGACCGCCTAGGAGTGGCGGATCCATCCCTGCGCTCAGATGCCCACGAAGAAACGCCGTTCGCCGGCGACGATCGCCGGACGCCCCGCCTCGGCTCGGGACAGAGGAAGAGGAGGGAGAAGACTAGTCAAACCTGACCAGTGGGCCCCCTGGACCCACTGTCAGTGACCCCCGCACTGGTCCACGTGTTTTAAGTGGAGGCGTAAAACCTCAAGTACGCCTCCTATGACCGAAGGCGTATTTCTATCTGAAACGTTTTTCTTTTTCTGTTTTATTTAAAATCAGATTTGACCCAATCTTTGACTAGCTCTATCTTTTTAAATATAAGTCCAAATGAACTGATTCTTTTTCCTACCTCTCTCAAATTTCACCTAGTTTACTTTAAGATTTATTTGAAAAAAATTCAGAACAACTTTTGGTGCTGTTTTTATTTTGTGTGTTGATTCTTTTATATTGCTAAAATAGGATTTTTGAAGAGAGGAGAAATGTTTCAAGTTTTGGAGTGCACCCTGCCTTTCCACACATTGAAGGCAAGCATTCTGAACCCTGGCATAATATTTTTGTGTGTTCGATGACACGTTCATAACATCACCTCACTTTGGAGAAACTTGTTATTTCATGTGATATGATCATATGCATGTTATTGATTTCCATGCTGTTGGAAATGGACACACTTGTGATGATAATCACCCTCATGTGCCTTGCATGCATACCGGCAGGAACCCGGGAAAACCTCTGCCTTGGGTAGGCATGAGTTTGTCGCCGGTCTCCGTCGGGACGGTTATGTCTGGTATGGCATGGCAAGGTGATATGAGCGGTGACTCTGTTGGTTGAAATATATTCGTCATGCTAATCATGCAGGGAATACTTAAACCTCCTGAGTCGACCCTAGATCGAGTCTTGTGCCAGTAACCCCCATACTTGTTTCGTACTACCACTCGTCTCTACAGCAAGTAGAGTACGGTTCAGTAAATTGTCAACCTCTTTCTAGCACACACCATACAGAGAGGCCATGGTGGAAGATACCGGTTGTAGCTGGTAGGCAGGCCACCTGGTCCGGGGGCATGGGTGTTTCCGGTTGGGACCGAGAGAGGAGGCCACCCCTTAGAGCGCGCGATATAAATTTGATCCCATGCTACGCGAGGTTGTAGCCTCCCCACTTAGAGTTTGCTTAACAGGTGTCGTGGGTGATTCCAGACACGTGTGAGATAAGCTGGTGTGTGCAAGTTAGGTGTGTTTCCAACAAAAAGACCGTAGACGGAATTAGTCCCGATGGACTAAAGAAATCCGTTACTTGTGGGTAAAGAGTACACCCTCTGCAGAGATTAAACCTATTCGAATAGCCGTGTCCATGGTTAAGGATTACAGTCTGGGATGGGTCAAGTGTCGGTCTTAGTGTCGGTCTTCGGAGGTGAAACTGTTAACCAGAACTGGAATTACTACTTGTGACTTGTGATAACTATGATTATTATTATTGTTGACTAACCCATGATATTATCGTTAATATCGAGTATCTCTGGGATGATTCTACCTCCGGGATATTCACTATGATTGTTTATTTTAAAGCCCTTTATGTGGTGTCGCTCAGACGCCCGACTGTGGCATTTCTTTTAAAGCCCTTTATGTGGTGTCGTTCAGACGCCCGACTGTGGCATTTCTTTTAAAGCCCTTTATGTGGTGTCGCTCAGACGCCCAACTGTGGCATTTCTTTTAAAGCCCTTTATGTGGTGTCGCTCAGACGCCCGACTGTGGCATTTCTTTTAAAGCCCTTTATGTGGTGTCGCTCAGACGCCCGACTATGGCATTTTTTTTGAGCCCTTTATGTGGTGTCGCTCAGACGCCCGACTGTGGCATTTCTTTTAAAGCCCTTTATGTGGTGTCGCTCAGACGCCCGACTGTGGCATTTCTTTTAAAGCCCTTTATGTGGTGTCGCTCAGACGCCCGACTGTGGCATTTCTTTTAAAGCCCTTTATGTGGTGTCGCTCAGACGCCCGACTGTGGCATTTCTTTTAAAGCCCTTTATGTGGTGTCGCTCAGACGCCCGACTGTGGCATTTCTTTTAAAGCCCTTTATGTGGTGTCGCTAAGACGCCCGACTGTGGCATTGCTTGTTATTTGTTTCATAAATTTTAATATTACCATGTTATTGCATTTTTATAAATAACTTGCTTGCACGCATCAGAGTTTCATTTATCTTTTGTGACTGACGTCATGAGCATAAAATATTTTCAGCACATCATTGTTATATTATACCTGTGATCATAATGTTTGCGAGTACATTCAAAGTACTCACTGGCTTGTCCCTGGCTATTGTCTTGGCCAGATTTTCTTGCACGGAGAGGAGCGACGCGATGCCAGCCCCGGAACCCACACAATGGAGATATCAGCCTCGCGAAGATAGGAGTTAACCTGGTCAGCTGTTCCTGTGGGAATTGGAGTCCCATAGACACTGATGATCCACAAACCGCTTCCGCCATCAACCACTAGAAACCATTTGTTGTACTCACAGGCCAGAACGGTCTTGTACTGCATATTTTGTATTTTGCTTGGAGTTTCTGTATCAAGTTGGAGCCTCATCAGCTAACAGTAATCCTGGGGCTGATGAGCACGACGGTCTTTTTCTGGAAATTGATACCCGGAAAAACCGGTCGTGACAGACTTGGTATCAGAGCCAGGCTGACCATTGGCTAATCCTATCTTAGCCAGGTCGAAAAACTTAGGCAAACCAACCCACTAGACCTTAGCACTGTCATGATGGGCACGATTTAGCTCTGTCATCGGACAACGCCCAGAGCATCGCTCAGGTGTCCGCTCCGACCATTAGCTCGGAGCCCACTACGCCAGTCGGGGACGGACGGTTAGACGCCACCCCGAAAACTGCAATCTCTATGGCGATAGAGCCGGATACCAGCCTAGTCCCTCGCAAGGCCCGTGACTCTGTGGTGCCGGACTCCGATCCGGACTCCGTAAATCCCGCACCTCTCTCGGTTAAGCCCGATTGGGCTCCGGTCATGGAGTTCACCGCCGCGAATGTATTTCAGCACTCACCTTTCGGCAACATCCTGAATTCGTTAAAGTCTCTCTCTTTGTCAGGAGAGCCCTGGCCGGACTACGACCAACACGGTTGGGATGCGGACGACGAAGAAATTTGTAGCCCACCCACCACCCACTTTGTAGCCACTGTCGACGATTTAACCGACATGCTCGACTTCGACTCCGAAGACATCAACGGCATGGACGCCGATAAAGGAGACGAACAAGAACCAGTGCCTATAGGGAACTGGAAAGCCACCTCGTCATATGACATATACATGGTGGACACCCCTAAAGCGGGGGATGGCGAGGAGAAAATGGAGGATGGCCCCTCCAAGAAGCAACCCAAGCGCCGACGTCAGCGGCGCCGCTCTAAGTCCCGCCAAAGCAAAAACGGCGATTCCGGCACCAAAGATAACAATATGCCGGACAGTGCCAAAGACAACCCCCTCCAGCAGGATTCAGTGCAGGAGAACGAAGGAGCCAGCCCTCGTGAGAGAGCGGCCGACAAAGAGGATGAGGACGACAATTACATGCCTCCCTCCGAAGACGAGGCAAGCCTCGATGACGATGAATTCATCGTGCCAGAGGATCCCGCCGAGCAAGAGAGTTTCAAACACAGACTCGTAGCCATGGCAATCAGCCTCAAGAAGAAACAGCAGCAGCTTAGAGCTGACCAAGACTTGCTAGCCGACAGATGGACCGAAGTCCTGGCGGCCGAAGTGTATAAACTAGAACGCCCATCCAAGAGCTACCCGAAGCGCAGGCTGCTTCCCCAACTTGAGGAGGAAGCAACTAAACCTACATCACCAGCGTACGATGCGCCCGATCGGCCACCCCGTGGCTGCGATAGAGAGGCCTTCAGGCCCTCGACCCAAGCCGCACCCCAACACCGCTCAAAACATACCAGAGTACGGGGAGACGCAACAGACCTCCGAGACATCTTGGAAAATAAGGCAAGGCAAACAAGATCGATCTACGGATCGCATGGGCGCCCCGCTTCACGTGACGCTAGCCGTCACGCCGGACATAATAAGTATGGCCCGGCCGAATACAACAGACCAAGCTCGTCCGAGCTGCGTCACGATATAGCTCAGTACAGGGGCGCCACACACCCACTATGCTTCACAGACGAAGTAATGGATCATCAAATCCCCGAGGGCTTCAAACCCGTAAACATAGAATCATACGATGGCACAACAGATCCTGCAGTATGGATCAAGGATCATCTCCTTCACATCCACATGGCCCGTGGCGATGATCTACACGCCATCAAATACCTCCCGCTCAAGCTTAAAGGACCAGCTCGACATTGGCTTAATAGCCTGCCAGCAGAGTCAATCAGTTGTTGGGAGGACCTGGAATCCGCATTCCTTGAAAACTTCCAGGGCACGTATGTGCGACCACCAGACGCTGATGACCTAAGCCACATAATCCAGCAACCAGAGGAATCGGCCAGACAATTCTGGACACGGTTCCTGACAAAGAAAAACCAAATAGTCGATTGTCCGGACGCCGAGGCCCTCACAGCCTTCAGGCACAACATCCGAGATGAATGGCTTGCCCGGCACCTAGGACAGGAAAAGCCGAAGTCTATGGCAGCCCTCACGACACTCATGACCCGCTTCTGCACGAGAGAAGACAGCTGGCTGGCTTGTAGCAATAACATAAGCAAGAGCCCCGGCAATTTGGATAACAAGGATAACAACGGCAGGTCACGCCACAACAAGCATAAGCGCCACATTAACGGTGACAATACTGAAGATACGGCAGTCAATGCTGGATTCAGAGGCTCTAAACCGGGTCAGCGGAAGAAGCCATTAAAACGAAACCCTCAGGGCCCATCCAGCTTAGACCGGATACTTGATCGCTCATGCCAGATACACGGCACCCCCGAACAGCCAGCCAATCACACCAACAGGGATTGTTGGGTGTTCAAGCAGGCAGGCAAGATAAGTGCCGAGACCAGAGACAAGGGGCTACGTAGCGATGACGAGGAGGGGCCCCAGCCGCCGAACAACAAAGGACAGAAGGGATTTCCCCCGCAAGTTCGGACGGTGAATATGATATACGCAACCCACATCCCCAAAAGGGAGCGGAAGCGTGCTCTCAAGGACGTCTATGCGCTGGAGCCAGTCGCCCCAAAGTTCAACCCATGGTCCTCCTGCCCGATCACTTTCGATCGACGGGACCATCCCACCAACATCCATCACGGCGGATTCGCCGCACTGGTCCTAGACCCAATTATCGACGGATTTCACCTTACCAGAGTCCTAATGGACGGCGGCAGTAGCCTGAACTTGCTTTACCAGGACACAGTGCGAAAAATGGGCATCGATCCTTCAAGGATTAAACCCACAAAGACAACCTTCAAAGGTGTCATACCAGGGGTCGAAGCTAGCTGTACAGGCTCAGTCACACTCGAGGTGGTCTTCGGATCACCGGATAACTTCCAGAGCGAGGACTTAATCTTCGACATAGTCCCATTCCGCAGCGGCTATCACGCCCTGCTCAGAGAACCGCATTTGCAAAATTCAATGCGGTGCCGCACTAAGCATATCTCAAGCTCAAGATGCCAGGACCTCGCGGAGTCATCACGGTAAATGGAAACACAGAATGCTCTCTTCGAACGGAGGAGCACACGGCGGCCCTGGTGGCGGAAGTACAGAGTAGCCTCTCAAGGCAGTTCTCCAATCCAGGCGCCAAACGTCCGGACAACATCAAGCGAGCCCGAAGTAACCTATAACAAATCCGGCTGGCATGTTCCGAGCAAGCATAGCAGTGCGGCCCCGACCCCAGCCCCCGCCAAACGGCAATGCTGGTACCACGCGTACATAATTATGCCTTAGAGATACCATGGGCATAAGGGGAGGGGCACAACAACGGCACGCCCAGAATGCGGCTTAACCGCACTAGGGGGCTCCCTATTTCGCAGTTTTCCTTTTTTACACACTTTCAGGACCCAACTATTCGGAAGGCCTGTCCGGCAATACTATCGCCGAACAAACGATGCAATAGCCAGGGAGGAAGCAAGCTACGTCAAAAGTCAAGGTGGTCTCTATAACGAGTTTAATACCTGTTTCTCTTACAATCCTGCAGCTTGCCCCTGAAGGGGAATATGTCAAATACTCCCATCTCTTGCTTACCGAACTTTTTGTATCGTTCTGCTCTCGCAGCAGCCCTTTTTTAATAAACAATACATAGCTCTTACCTATTATTGTACTTATCTATTTTTATATGCAAACATGTTCAGTCATGACACTATGCAACCATACACTTTGGCACGGATAATACACCAGGGGCTTACAACACCCCATAATGCGGTGTGAGAAGACCGAACACTCTAACAAGTGCGGCACCCCGAACTTATAGCACTATATGCATCGGCTCCGAATCATGTCTTTGGTCAATAGTTGGGTTTGCCCGGCTCCCATGTTTTGGTACCTTACGTTCCACATTGTTGGCTAAGGTAGCGCTGGGAGAACTACTGCGATTGTGCCCCAGTTGAGCTGGGTTAACACCTCAGTAGAGAAAGCTAAAACTGACTGTCATGATAGTGCGAGAGACCGGTCGCTGTTCGCGAGGTTTTTTCGAGTCCTTAAAGACTTATGCCGCTTCAAGCGAGGAACCGGACTTATCCGGCCTAGGCGTGGATAGCGCCCCGAACTCGGTCTTCCGAATACTAGGGGCTTCGCCGAAATTTAAAATTATAGAATTCTATGGCTAAGTGAGAGTGATAAAGCATTATAAGTCCGACGGCCTGGTTCGCTGTGCTGAACGCCTCCCTAGATGGACCCAAGAATGGGAACAAGAGCGCTCAGGTTTATCCCGAACACCCCAGCACTCGTGGCATGGGGGTCCAAGCCGACGACTTGCATCTCTCAGATTTGATAAACGGCCGCACAGAAGGTAATATTTTAAATTAACAAGCGTTGCTTAATGCATATGAACAAAGCTTCAGCGTACATGATAACAAATGCGAGTTCACTCAAAAATTACATATTTGGAGCACTCATCCGCTATGCGGCGGGCACCCTTCAGAACGCCATTGTAATACATCTCGGGCATACGATACTCCTTGCCCGGCGGTGGCGCGTCCGTCAACAGCTTCTCCGCGTCTAGCTTGCCCCAGTGCACCTTAGCACGGGCAAGGGCCCGACGGGCACCTTCAATACAAGCGGAGCGCTTGACGACCTCAATCCATGGACACACGTCCACCAGCCGCCGCACCAGACCGAAGTAGCTCCTAGGCATGGCTTCTCCAGGCCACAGCCGAGCTATGAGGCCCTTCATGGCCTGTTCGGCCACCTTGTGGAGCTCAACCAGCTGCTTCAGTTGGTCGCTCAGGGGCACCGGATGTCCGGCCTCAGCATACTGAGACCAGAACACTTTTTCCGTCGAGCTCCCCTCTTCGGCTCGGTAGTATGCGGCGGCATCAGACACACTACGGGGCAGATCGGCGAACGCTCCTGGAGAGCTCCGGATTCGGGTAAGTAGCAGATAATTAACTTTTATATTTTTGCTTTGCATAAAGAATGCCTTACCCGCCGCTATCTTCTTCATCGCCTCGATCTCCTGAAGGGTCTTCTGGGCTTCGGCCTTAGCGGTCTTGGCACTCTCAAGAGCCAAGGCAAGCTCGGACTCTCGAGTCTTCGAGTCACGCTCCAAACTCTCGTGTTTTTCCACGAGAGCCTGGAGCTCTTGCCGCACCTCCGTCACCCGCGCCTCCTGCTTCTCTCGCTCGGTGCGCTCCAAGGCCGCACTCTTTTCGGCCCTCGAAACCGCCTCTTTCAGGGTCGCCACCTCGGTCGCGGCTCCTGCAACATTAACGTTGGTCCTGTTATTATTATGCAACCAAGTATTTCTATATACATTTTCAGGAGGTGCTACATACCCTCTTTATCCTCGAGCTGCTTCTTGGCACGGCCGAGCTCGTTCTCGGACCGCTCGAGGCTTTCCTTCAAGGCATTGACCTCCGCAGTCAGTGCGGCAGAGGTCAGCACCGCAGCCTGCATTCCCATATTGACACATTTCTATTAGACTCTTGTGTATATCTTTTAAGATCCTCAGTTCGGCTTTTCTTTCCGAACACCGAACTAAGCATCATGGGCTACTGTCTATGCGGTAACATTTTTTATATATGTTTTTGAACACATACCTCAAAGCCCGTTAACATGCTTGTGCAGGCTTCCGTCAGTCCGCTCTTGGCGGACTGAACCTTCTGAATCACCGCACTCATAACAGTGCGGTGTTCTTCGTCGATAGAGGCGCCGTTGAGCGCCTCCAGCAAATTGTCCGGCACCTCCGGGTGGACGAAAGTCGGCGGCGTTGCGGACTTGCCCTTCTTGTGAAGGCGCCGCCTGTCGGGCTCTGGAACCACTGATGGTTCCGGAGCAGTGTCCGGCCCAGGGCCGGACTTAGATCCCTCCAGGGTTTTACCCCCTTTGGGTTGGGAGTCCGGAAGGTCGCCTTGTGGTGCTTCCAGGACCACCTCCTCTTGGTTTTGTCCCCCACGGGACTCCACCTCCGCGCCGTCTGTAGGAAGAGGGGAGGAGGCTGTCGGAAGTGAAGCGCTATTCACATCCGACGAATTCAGAGATCCGCTCGACGAATCGCCAAGCTGAGCTCTGGGCAGACTGTATGATTAGCTTTGGTGTTAGAAGCTATCAAATAATAAAGGAGTGCAATAAGTCATTCGGGTAGCCGGACACTTACGATTTTGCCAGGGGCTTGACCCTGGAGGGCCAGTCCTCCTCGCTGTCTTCGGCGTCGGGGGCGTAGTCCGGCAGAAGGGGCTTCCCCTTCTTGGACCCTCCGGCTTCCCCAGTTGGGGCGGCCTTTCTCTTCTTTCCTCCCCCCGTTGGAGGGGGAGAGGCATCTTCTTCTTCCTCCTCCTCATCTTTGAAGGCAGAGGGCGTGTTGGAGCCGTCGGGCAAATCCGACGACACTGGGCGCCGGGAACTCTTTCGGGTCCCCGTGGCCTTCTCCTTGGCCTTCTTCTCTGGCACCACATGGGGTGCCGGAACCTGTAGCTTCGCTAAGTGTGCGTCTACTGGGCCTTCGGGCAAAGGGGTCGGACGGTCAAACTGTCCGGATGTCCTCTTCCAATCCTGTCAAAGGAACGGGAGTTTAGATCCCGCATAAGGTCACACTATGAAATGCGGATATCCCGTAAGGGGCTAAAGGAAAGCTTACTTCGGAGGCTTGATGTTTGGCGTAGAACCCGCGATCCTCGGTGACGGGAGGGGAGACCTCGAAGCTTTTGAAAAGCACCTTCCAGGCGTCCTCGTGCTACGTTTCGAAGAGCCGGGATAGAGTCTGGTGCCGGGACGGGTCGAACTCCCACAAATTGAAGTCCCGTCGTTGACACGGGAGGATCCGGCGGAAGAGCACGACCTGGACCACGTCGACAAGTTTAACCTTCTTGGCCACCAGGTCTCGGACGCAGGTTTGGAGTCCGGTCACCTCTTCCGGATTGCCCCATGACAGGCCCATCTCTTTCCAATATGTGAGCCGGGTGGGGATGCCGGATCGAAATTCAAGGGCCGCTGCCCATTTAGGGTCACGCGGCTCGGTAATATAAAACCACCCAGATTGCCACCCTTTGATGGTCTCTACGAAGGCGCCCTCGAGCCATGTGACGTTGGCAATTTTGCCCACCATGGCGCCTCCGCATTCCGCCTGGCGGCCCTGCCACTACCTTCGGCTTGACGCTGAAGATCTTCAGCCATAGGCCAAAGTGAGGCTGGATGCGTAGGAAGGCCTCGCACACGACGATAAACGCCGAGATGTTGAGGATGAAGTTCGGGGCCAGATCATGGAAGTCCAGGCCGTAGTAGAACATGAGCCCCCGGGCGAACGGGTGAAGAGGAAAACCCAGTCCGCGGAGGAAATGGGGAAGAAAAACAACCCTCTCATGGGGCCTGGGGGTGGGGATGAGTTGCCCCGCATCTGGGAGCCGGTGCTCGATGTCGTTAGACAAGTATCCGACCTTCCTCAGGTTTTTGATTTGTCCCTCCGTGACGGAGGAGGCCATCCATCTACCTCCCGCTCCTGACATGGTTGGAGAAGGTTGAGATGGGAAGTGCGGGCTTGGGTGCTGGAGCTCGAGTGTGCAGGGACGGATAAGCAGAGGAGGAAGAGGGCATGAATGGAAAGGGCGGATTCTTATCCCCTTATATGGGCGGCCAAAACTACGAGCTCCCCACCGGCCTAATAAAACTCGCTTATCCCCCAAGCGCCGCGGTTAATGGCGCGATTGGGTTACCCACACCCGTATTGATGAGAATCCCGGAATAAGGGGACACGATCTCTATTTTGACAAGATGTGCCAGGGAAACCACCTCGCTAAACGCGCTGAGGTGGAATAGTAAAATGAATAAAGAGCCTGGCTGTGGCATGATGTTACGCCATGGAATACGTCAGCAGATCCGATTGATGCAAATATTATTCTCTCTACGAAGGAATGTGGAACTTATTTTGCAGAGCCGGACACTACCCTGGTGTTCAACATCTTCTATGAAATATTCGGAGGAGGAACCCGCCTTGCAATGCCGAAGACAACTTGCACGCTGGACTCGTCGTCATTGAAGCCTGGTTCAGGGGCTACTGAGGGAGTCCTGGATTAGGGGGTGTCTGGATGGCCAGACTAAGACCTTTGGCCGGACTCCTGGACTATGAAGATACAAGATTGAAGACTCCGTCCCGTGTCTGGATGGGACTTTCCTTGGCGTGGAAGGCAAGCTTGGCGATACGATATGAAGATCTCCTCCCATTGTAACCGACTCTGTGTAACCCTAGCCCTCTCCGGTGCCTATATAAACCGGAGAGTTTCAGTCCGTAGGACGAACAACAATCATACCATAGGCTAGATTCTAGAGTTTAGCCACTCTGATCTCGTGGTAGATCTACTCTTGTACTACCCATATCATCAATATTAATCAAGCAGGAGTAGGGCTTTACCTCCATCGAGAGGGCCCGAACCTGGGTAAAAACATCGTGTCCCTTGTCTCCTGTTACCATCCGCCTAGACGCACAGTTCGGGACCCCCTACCTGAGATCCGCCGATTTTGACACCGACAATGTCTACTATGCAACCTTCTTCTTGTAGACTCGTGTTGGGCCTCCAAGCACAGAGTTTTGTAAGACAGTAGCAAAATTCCCTCAAGTGGATGACCTAAGGTTTATCAACCCATGGGAGGCGCAGGATGAAGATGGTCTCTCTTAAACAACCCTGCAAACAAATAACAAAGAGTCTCTTGTGTCCCCAACACACCCAATACAATGGTAAATTGTATAGGCGCACTAGTTCGACGAAGAGGTGGTGATACAAGTGCAATATGGATAGTAGATATAGGTTTTTGTAATCTGAAAATATAAAAATAGCAAGGTAGCAAGTAGTAAAATTGAGCGAAAATAGTATTGCAATGCTTGGAAACAAGGCCTAGGGTTCTTATTTTCACTAGTGCAAGTTCTCTCAACAATGATAACATAATTCGATCATATAACAATCCCTCAACGTGCAATAAAGAGCCACTCCAAAGTCACTAATAGCGGAGAACAAACAAAGAGATTATTGTAGGGTACAAAACCACCAAAGTTATTCTTTTTGATCGATCTATTGGGATATTCCTATAAGTGTCACAAACAACCCTAGAGTTTGTACTAAAATAACACCTTAAGACACACATCAACCAAAACCCTAATGTCACCTAGATACTCCAATGTCACCACAAGTATCCACGGGTTTGATTATATGATATGCATCACACAATCTCAAATTCATCTATTCAAACCAACACAAAGAACTTCGAAGAGTGCCCCAAAGTTTCTACCGGAGAGTCAAGACGAAAACGTGTGCCAACCCCCATGCATAAGTTCACATGGTCACAGAACCCGCAAGTTGATCACCAAAATGAAGGAAATATGCCCTAGAGGCAATAACAAAGTTATTATTTATTTCCTTATATCATGATGAATGTTTATTATTCATGCTAGAATTGTATTAACCGGAAACATAATACATGTGTGAATACATAGACAAACATAGTGTCACTAGTATGCCTCTACTTGACTAGCTCATTAATCAAAGATGGTTATGTTTCCTGTCCATAGACATGAGTTGTCATTTGATTAACGGGATCACATCATTGGGAGAATGATGTGATTGACTTGACCCATTCTGTTAGCTTAGCACTTGATTGTTTAGTATGTTGCTATTGCTTTGTTCATGACTTATACATGTTCCTACAACTATGAGATTATGCAACTCCCGTCTACCGGTGGAACACTTTGTGTGCTACCAAACGTCACAACCTAAATGGGTGATTATAAAGGAGCTCTATAGGTGTCTCCAAAGGTACATGTTGAGTTGGCGTATTTCGAGATTAGGTTTTGTCACTCCGATTGTCGGGGAGGTATCTCTGGGCCCTCTCAGTAATGCACATCACTATAAGCCTTGCAAGCAATGTAGCTAATAAGTTAGTTACAGGATGATGCATTACATAACGAGTAAAGAGACTTGCCGGTAACGAGATTGAACTAGGTATTGAGATACCGACGATCGAATCTCAGGCAAGTAACATACCGATGACAAAGGGAACAACGTATGTTGTTATGCGGTTTGACCGATAAAGATCTTCGTAAAATATGTAGGAGCCAATATGAGCATCCAGGTTCCGCTATTGGTTATTGACCGGAAACGTGTCTCGGTCATGTCTACATAGTTCTCGAACCCGTAGGGTCCGCACGCTTAAAGTTTCAATGACGGTTATATTATGAGTTTATGAGTTTTGATGTACCGAAGGTTGTTCAGAGTCTTGGATGTGATCACGGACATGACGAGGAGTCTCAAAATGGTCGAGACATGAAGATTGATATATTGGAAGCCTATATTTGGATATCGAAAGTGTTCCGGGTGAAATCGGGATTTTACCGGAGTACCAAGGGGTTACCGGAACCCCCCAGGGGCTTAATGGGCCATAGTGGGCCTTAGTGGAGAAGAGGAGAGGCGGCCAGGGCAGGGCCGCGCGCCCCTCCCCACTAGTCCGAATAGGACAAGGAGAGGGGTGCGGCGCCCTCCTTCCTTCCTCTCTCTCCCTCCTCTTTCGCCCCTTCTCCTAGTCCAACAAGGAAAGGAGGGAGTCCTACTCCCGGTGGGAGTAGTTCTCCCCATGGCATGCCTCCTCCCTAGCCGGCCGCCCCTCCCCCTTGCTCCTTTATATACAGGGGCAGGGGGGCACCCTAGACACAACAACTACAGATCATTGATCTCTTAGCCATGTGCGGTGCCCCCCTCCACCATAGTCCTCCTCGATAATATTGTAGCGGTGCTTAGGCGAAGCCCTGCAATGGGAGAACATCATCATCATCACCACACCGTCATGCTGATGGAACTCTCCCTCGACACTCGGCTGGATCGGAGTTCGAGGGACGTCATCGAGCTGAACGTGTGCTAGAACTCGGAGGTGCCGTGCTTTCGGTGCTTGATCAGTCGGGCCGTGAAGACGTACAACTACATCGACCGTGTTGTTCTAATGCTTCCGCTTTTGGTCTACGAGGGTACGTGGACAACACTCTCCCATCTCGTTGCTATGCATCACCATGATCTTGCGTGTGCGTAGGATTTTTTTAAAATTACTACGTTTCCCAACAGTGGTATCAAAGCCTAGGTTTTATGCGTTGATGTTATATGCACGAGTAGAACACAAGTGAGTTGTGGGCGATACAAGTCATACTTCTTACCAGCATGTCATACTTTGGTTCGGCGGTATTGTTGGATGAAGTGGCCCGAACCGACATTACGCGTACGCTTATGCGATACTGGTTCTATCGATGTGCTTTGCACACAGCTGGCTGGCGGGTGTCAGTTTCTCCAACTTTAGTTGAACCGAGTGTGGCTACGCCCGGTCCTTGAGAAGGTTAAAACATCAGTAACTTGATGAACTATCATTGTGGTTTTGATGCGTAGGTAAGAATGGTTCCTGCTCAGCCCGTAGCAGCCACGTAAAACTTGCAACAACAAAGTAAAGGATGTCTAACTTGTTTTTGCAGGGCATGTTGTGATGTGATATGGTCAAGACGTGATGCTATATTTTATTGTATGAGCATGTTTTGTAACCGAGTTATCAGCAACTGGCAGGAGCCATATGGTTGTCGCTTTATTGTATGCAATGCAATCGCCTTGTAATTGCTTTACTTTATCTCTAAACGGTAGCGATAGTCGTAGAAGCAATAGTTGGCGAGACGACAATGACGCCACAATGGAGATCAAGGTGTCACGCCGGTGACGATGGTGATCATGACGGTGCTTCGAAGATGGAGATCACAAGCACAAGATGATGATGGCCATATCATATCACTTATATTGATTGCATGTGATGTTTATCCTTTATGCATCTTATTTTGCTTTGATTGACAGTAGCATTATAAGATGATCTCTCACTAAATTTCAAGGTAAAAATGTTCTCCGTGAGTATGCACCGTTGCGAAAGTTCTTCGTGCTGAGACACCACGTGATGATCGGGTGTGATAGGCTCTACGCTCAAATACAACAGGTACAAAACAGTTGCACACGCAGAATACTCGGGTTAAACTTGACGAGCCAAGCATATAAAGATATGGCCTCCGAACACTGAGACCGAAAGGTCGAGCATGAATCATATAGTAGATATGATCAACATAGTGATGTTCACCATTGAAAACTACTCCATCTCACGTGATGATCGGACATGGTTTAGTTGATTTGGATCACGTGATCACTTAGATGATTAGAGGGTTGTCTGTCTAAGTGGGAGTTCTTTAGTAATATGATTAATTGAACTTAAATTTATCATGAACTTAGTACCTGATAGTATTTTGCTTATCTATGTTTGTTGTAGATAGAAGGCTCGTGCTGTTGTTTCATTGAATTTTAATGAGTTCCTTGAGAAAACTAAGTTGAAAGATGATGGTAGCAATTACACGGACTGGGTTTGTAACCTGAGGATTATCATCATTGCTGCACAGAAGAATTATGTCCTGGAAGCTCCGCTGGGTGCCAGGCCTGCTGCAGATGCAACTGACGACATTAAGAACGTCTGGCAGAGCAAAGCTGATGACTATTCGATAGTTCAATGTGCCATACTTTACGGCTTAGAACCGGGACTTCAATGACGTTTTGAACGTCATGGAGCATATGAGATGTTCCAGGAGTTGAAGTTAATATTTCAAGCAAATGCCCGAATTGAGAGATATGAAGTCTCCAATAAGTTCTATAGCTGCAAGATGGAAGAGAATAGTTCTGTCAGTGAACATATACTCAAAATGTCTGGGTATAATAATCACTTGATTCAACTGGGAGTTAATCTTCCTGATGATAGTGTCATTGACAAAATTCTTTAATCACTGCCACCAAGCTACAAGAGCTTCGTGATGAACTATAATATGCAAGGGATGGACAAGACTATTCCCGAGCTCTTCGCAATGCTAAAAGCTGCAAAGGTAGAAATAAAAAAGGAGCATCAAGTGTTGATGGTCAATAAGACCACCAGTTTCAAGAAAAAAGGTAAAGGGAAGAAGAAGGGGAACTTCAAGAAGAACGGCAAACAAGTTGCTGCTCAAGAGAAGAAACCAAAATCTGGACCTAAGCCTGAGACTGAGTGCTTCTACTGCAAGCATACTGGTCACTCAAAGCGGAACTGCCCCAAGTATTTGGCGGATAAAAAGGATGGTAAGGTGAAAAAAGGTATATGTGATATACATGTTATTGATGTGTACCTTACTAATGCTCGCAGTAGCACCTAGGTATTTGATACTGGTTCTGTTGCTAATATTTGCAACTCGAAACAGGGACTACGGATTAAGCGAAGATTGGCTAAGGACGAGGTGACGATGTGCGTGGGAAATGGTTCCAAAGTCAATGTGATCGCAGTTGGCACGCTACCTCTACATCTACCTTCGGGATTAGTTTTAGACTTGAATAATTGTTATTTGGTGCCAATGTTGAGCATGAACATTATATCTGGATCTTGTTTGATGCGAGACGGTTATTCATTTAAATTAGAGAATAATGGTTGTTCTATTTATATGAGTAATATCTTTTATGGTCATGCACCCTTGAAGAGTGGTCTATTTTTATTAAATCTCGATAGTAGTGATACACATATTCATAATGTTGAAACCAAAAGATGCAGAGTTGATAGTGATAGTGCAACTTATTTGTGGCACTGCCGTTTGGGTCATATTGGTGTAAAGCGCATGAAGAAACTCCATACTAATGGACTTCTGGAATCACTTGATTATGAATCACTTGGTACTAGCGAACCGTTCCTCATGGGCAAGATGACTAAAACGCCGTTCTCCGGAACTATGGAGCGAGCAACATATTTGTTAGAAATCATACATACTGATGTATGTGGTCCAATGAACATTGAGGCTCGCGGCGGGTATCGTTATTTTCTCACCTTCACAGATGATTTAAGCATATATGGGTATATCTACTTAATGAAACATAAATCCGAAACATTTGAAAAGTTCAAAGAATTTTAGAGTGAAGTGGAAAATCATCATAACAAGAAAATAAAATTTCTACGATCTGATCGTGGAGGAGAATATTCGAGTTACGAATTTGGTTTACATTTGAAGCAATGCGGAATAGTTTCGCAACTCACGCCACCCGGAACACCACAGCGTAATGGTGTGTCCGAACATCGTAATCGTACTTTACTATATATGGTTCGATCTATGATGTGTCTTACTGATTTACCGCTATCATTTTGGGGTTATGCTTTAGTGACAGCCACATTCACGTTAAATAGGGCACCATCAAAATCCGTTGAGATGACGCCTTATGAACTGTGGTTTGGCAAGAAACCAAAGTTGTCGTTTCTTAAAGTTTGGGGCTACAATGCTTATGTGAAGAAACTTCAACCAGATAAGCTCGAACCCAAATCGGAGAAATGTGTCTTCATAGGATACCCAAAAGAGACTATTGGGTACACCTTATATCACAGATCTGAAGGCAAGACTTTTGTTGCTAAATTTGGATCCTTTCTAGAGGAGTTTCTCTCGAAAGAAGTGAGTGGGAGGAAAGTAGAACTTGATGAGGTAACAGTACCTGCTCCTTTATTGGAAAGTAGTTCATCCCAGAAACCGGCTCCTGTGACAACTACACCAATCAGTGAGGAAGCTAATGATATTGGTCATGAAACTTCAGATCAAGTTACTACCGAACCTCGTAGGTCAACCAGAGTAAGATCCGCACCAGAGTGGTATGGTGATCCTATTCTGGAAGTCATGTTACTTGACCATGGCGAACCTACGAACTATGAGGAAGCGATGATGAGCCCAGATTCCACAAAATGGCTTGAAGCCATGAAATCTGAGATGGGATCCATGTATGAGAACAAAGTATGGACTTTGGTTGACTTGCCTGATGATCGGCAAGCCATAAAAAATAAATGGATCTTCAAGAAGAAGACTGACGCTGATGGTAATGCTATTGTCTACAAAGCTCGACTTGTTGCGAAAGGTTCGACAAGTTCAAGGGGTTGACTACGATGATACTTTCTCACCCGTAGCAATGCTTAAGTCTGTCCGAATCATGTTAGCAATTGCCGCATTTTATGATTATGAAATATGGCAAATGGATGCCAAAACTGCATTCCTGAATGGATTTCTAGAAGAAGAGTTGTATATGATGCAACCAGAAGGTTTTGTCGATCCAAAAGGTGCTAACAAAGTGTGCAAGCTCCAGCAATCCATTTATGGACTGGTGCAAGCCTCTCGGAGTTGGAATAATCGCTTTGATAGTGTGATCAAAGCATATGGTTTTATACAGACTTTTGGAGAAGCCTGTATTTACAAGAAAGTGAGTGGGAGCTTTGTAGCAGTTCTGATATTATATGTAGACGACATATTATTGATTGGAAATGATATAAAATTTCTGGATAGCATAAAAGGATACTTGAATAAAAGTTTTTCAATGAAAGACCTCGGTGAAGCTGCTTACATATTAGGCATCAAGATCTATAGAGATAGATCAAGATGCTTAATTGGACTTTCACAAAGCACATACCTTGATAAAGTTTTGAAGAAGTTCAAAATGGATCAAGCAAAGAAAGGGTTCTTGCCGGTATTACAAGGTGTGAAGTTGAGTCAGACTCAATGCCCGACCACAACAGAAGATAGAGAGAAAATGAAAGATGTTCCCTATGCTTCAGCCATAGGCTCTATCATGTATGCAATGCTGTGTACCAGACCTGATGTATGCTTAGCAATAAGTTTAGCAGGGAGGTACCAAAGTAATCAAGGAGTGGATCACTGGACAACGGTCAAGAATATCCTAAAATACCTGAAAAGGACTAAGGATATGTTTCTCGTTTATGGAGGTGACAAAGAGCTAGTCGTAAATGGTTACGTCGATGCAAGCTTTGACACTGATCCGGACGATTCTAAATCGCAAATCGGATACGTGTTTATATTGAACGGTGGAGCTGTAAGTTGGTGCAGTTCTAAACAAAGCATCGTGGCGGGATCTACATGTGAAGCGGAGTACATAGCTGCTTCGGAAGCAGCAAATGAAGGAGTCTGGATGAAGGAGTTCATATCCGATCTAGGTGTCATACCTAGTGCATCGGAACCAATGAAGATCTTCTGTGACAATACTGGTCCAATTGCCTTGGCAAAGGAATCCAGATTTCACAAGAGGACCAAGCACATCAAGAGACGCTTCAATTCCATCCGGGACCAAGTCCGGGTGGGAGACACAGAGATTTGCAAGATACATACAGATCTGAATATTGCAGATCCATTGACTAAGCCTCTTCCACGAGCAAAACATGATCAGCACCAAGGCTCCATGGGTGTTAGAATCATTACTGTGTAATCTAGATTATTGACTCTAGTGCAAGTGGCAGACTGAAGGAAATATGCCCTAGAGGCAATAATAAAGTTATTATTTATTTCCTTATATGATGATGAATGTTTATTATTCATGCTAGAATTGTATTAACCGGAAACATAATACATGTGTGAATACATAGACAAACATAGTGTCACTAGTATGCCTCTACTTGACTAGCTCATTAATCAAAGATGGTTATGTTTCCTGACCATAGGCATGAGTTGTCATTTGATTAACGGGATCACATCATTAGGAGAATGATGTGATTAACTTGACCCATTCCGTTAGCTTAGCACTTGATCGTTTAGTATGTTGCTATTGCTTTCTTCATGACTTATACATGTTCCTACAACTATGAGATTATGCAACTCCTGTCTATAGGAGGAACACTTTGTGTGCTACCAAACGTCACAACGTAACTGGGTGATTATAAAGGAGCTCTACAGGTGTCTCCAAAGGTACATGTTGAGTTGGCGTATTTCGAGATTAGGTTTTGTCACTCCGATTGTCGGGGAGGTATCTCTGGGCCCTCTCGGTAATGCACATCACTATAAGCCTTGCAAGCAATGTAGCTAATAAGTTAGTTATGGGATGATGGATTACATAACGAGTAAACAGACTTGCCGATAACGAGATTGAACTAGGTATTGAGATACCGACGATCGAATCTCGGGCAAGTAACATACCGATGACAAAGGGAACAACGTATGTTGTTATGCGGTTTGACTGATAAAGATCTTCGTAGAATATGTAGGAGCCAATATGAGCATCCAAGTTCCGCTATTGGTTATTGACCGAAAACGTGTCTCGGTCATGTCTACATAGTCCTCGAACCCGTAGGGTCCGCACGCTTAAAGTTTCAATGACGGTTATATTATGAGTTTATGAGTTTTGATGTACCGAAGGTTGTTTGGAGTCCCGGATGTGATCACAGACATGACGAGGAGTCTCGAAATGGTCGAGACATGAAGATTGATATATTGGAAGCCTATATTTGTATATCGGAAGTGTTCTGGGTGAAATCGGGATTTTACCGGAGTACCGAGGGGTTACCGGAACCCCCTGGGGGCTTTATGGGCCATAGTGGAGAAGAGGAGAGGCAGCTAGGGCAGGGCCGCGCGCCCCTCCCCCCTAGTCCGAATAGGACAAGGAGAGGGGGGCGGTGCCCACCCCTTCCTTCCTTTCTCTCCCTCCTCTTCCCCCTTCTCCTAGTGCAACAAGGAAAGGAGGGAGTCCTACTCCCGGTGGGAGTAGGACTCCCCATGGCGCGCCTCCTCCCTGGCCGTCCGCCCCCTCCCCCCTTGCTCCTTTATATACGGGGGCAGGGGGGCACCCTAGACACAACAACTACAGATCATCGATCTCTTAGCCATGTGCGGTGCCCCCCTCCACCATAGTCCTCCTCAATAATATTGTAGTGGTGCTTAGGCAAAGCCCTGCAACCATAGAACATCATCATCGTCACCATGCTGTCGTGCTGACGGAACTCTCCCTCGACACTCGGCGGATTGGAGTTCGAGGGACGTCATCGAGCTGAACGTGTGCTAGAACTCGGAGGTGCCGTGCTTCCGGTGCTTGATCAGTCGGGCCGTGAAGACATACGACTACATCAACCACGTTGTTCTAACGCTTCCGCTTTCGGTCTACGAGGGTACGTGGACAATGTCGTGGTTCTAAGTCTGACAGTAGAAAGAGGGGTAGGTATGGAGAGGCAAGATCTTGGCTATGGTGAAGGTGTACACACGATGTTTACGAGTTCATGCCCTTCTCGAAGGAAGTAATAGCCCTACGTCTCGGTGCCCGGAGGCGGTCGATTGGATTATATGTGTTGGATTACAGAGGGTGCGAACCCTTGTGCCAGAGGAGGGGGGTGGCTTATATAGAGTGCGCCAGGACCTCAGCCCCACTCCATTACAAGGGAACTAATGTACATAAAGTAGAGGCGTTACTGGTAACGCCAGCATTAAGTACTCTTAATGCTCATGAAGACTAAGGAATAAATATCTGGCCATTGCGTGCTCTCCTGACTACTGGTCTTCGATATGGTCGAGTGATCTTCCTTGTGGTCGAGTGGCCATAGGTAACCACTGTCGAGTGATCTGACTGTCGAGTGGATTGCACTCGACATATGAGACTGGTGCTCTTCTGTCGACTCTTAGTCTTTTCATCTTCCAGGGTAGTGACCTTGGGTAGGACGTATGGGTCGAGCCTATGACCCTACCCCAGGTATGTATCCTCGTCAGTAGCCCCCGAATGGATTAAGGTGTGAGAGGAAAGAAAGACAATGTTGGACCTGTCTCATGTCTCTGCGAGTTCTTTCTGTTAGACTGAACGCCTGTGTTGGTACTTCGGGGATGAATCGGTTGCCTTGATCCATTCAGTGATTAGACGACTGAATTGATGACTTCATGTGTCGAGTGTCGCATGGGGGTGCGAGATCTCGGGCGCGATTGCTTGCGGGGAGATCCCGGATTCCGCGGGATACGAAATTTCGGGGGCGCGCGCGAACAAAGGGGTGCCGAAAAAAGGGGGACCTGGATAAGCAGCGACGCCTCGATCATCGCGCCGCCTTTTTCGCCACGTTCGCTGCATGCGCAACTGTAGCAGGATTTGACGGGATTGCCCGGCCCCATGCGTCAGTCACTCGGAAGTGAGCCTTTATAAGGCGATGGGGCTGGGGTGCTTGCACTGTGCACTCCTGCCTCTTCTTCTTTCTCCTCTGCTCCTCCACCGCACCAAGCGCCTTCACCTCCGACGCCGCCGCCTTCAAGCCATGGTGAAGGACAAGACGGCGGCGCTAGAGCGCGCCAAGAAAGCAATGGGGGCGGCGAAGGGCAATAAAACAAGTTGCGGATCATCATCGGGCTCGGGGCTGCCGCCGGGCCGGATCCAAGGCGATTGGATCCGGTCTTTGATCCGGCAGGACAATCTAACCGATCTTCAGGAGTCCGGGCTGATTGCAGCGGGGGCGGCGAGGCTGCCGAAGGGAGAGACGGAGCCACAACCTCGACCGGGTGAGTGCGTCTTGCTCGCCACTCATGTGGACTGGGGGTTCTCGCTTCCTCCGCACCCTTTCTTCCGAGGGTTTCTGAACTTCTTTGGGGCACAGCTCCACCACTTTTCCCCCAATACCATTACGTATCTAGCCGCTTTCGTGTCGATGTGCGAGAACTTCTTAGGGTGTCGACCGCACTGGGGTCTCTTCAAACATATCTTCACTATTAGATCTTAGTCGGTTAAGAAGGCGAAGTCGAGTGACTCGAAAACCCATGTTATCCAGATGTGCGAGGGCTTAGGCATTCAAAAGAGGAATAGGAGCGCTTTTCCGGCCATGACCCTTCCTGAATCCAAAAGGGGTTGGCAATCATCCTGGTTCTACTGTCAGGACGTTGTGACTCCAGGTCATTCGACCGGTCTTCCTCCTTTTTCATTCGACCGTGTCCAAACTCCTGCTCCATTGAAGGTTACTGCCACCGAGACCATGGAGACGACGATGTTAGTGGGCCGAGTGGTCCAACTCATCAATGACGGTGTCACTAGCCTGGACTTGTTAGAGGTATTTCTTGCTAGGCGTATCCAGCCTCTCCAGGCCCGTGACCATTCGATGTGGTTGTATTCTGGGCCGAGCGACACCACTCGGGTCCGCCCAGTGGCCTTGTGGTTGAAGAGCATTACAAGCACTCAAGATAACCCTAGAGGATCCAGGCGAGTCATCCCTTTTGGCAGCGACAACCCACTCGACAAGGTACGATCTTTGTTCCGACTGTTTCCGCCTGCATTCTGACTGAAGTCGACGTTGGCTGACTCAATTTGCTTCATAGGTATTCATTGAGATGTACTCCATGCCCAACGGCGAACATGATTTGGTGCAGGACCAGGAGGGGGAGGACAGCGCCGAGGAGAGTGGCGAGTGGGACTCTCCGGAAGGGGAGGAGGAGGAGGAGAGCGAGGAGTCGGACAAGGAGGAAGAGGCCGACTCGCCGCCGCGCTCTGAGCGTCGATCCAAGCAGCAACACGATCCGTCTGGCGGTCGTGCGAAGAGTGCAGCTCCAAGTGCCACCACCCAGAAGCGCGCTCGGACGTCGACTCCAGAGCCGACGGAGAAGGTGGCTAAACAGCCAAAAGTCGCCCCTCCAAGACCCGAAAGACATTGCCATGACTCAAGATGGACGTCCCCGTTGCCTCAGGGTGAGCATCTCATTTGGGTTTCTATGTCGACTGAAAGTTCTCTCGATCTGACTGATCAGTCTTTGTGCCTTTTCAGCCCCGCCTCTGCTGCCACTGACATGGACGTTGATAAGGGACCAGAAGGTCAAGAAGCCACCTCACGAGCTGGTAAGTTTGTTCAACTCAGTTCTATCTAACTGAGTGAGTGGTCGATTGACTGAAAATTTCATATTACTCTTCCGGTGTAGCTCCGCAAGATGTCATTGTGCTCCCCGATGACGACGAAGAAGAAGCGCCTTCGCTGGAGAGGAAGAAGAAGAGCGGGGGTTCGAGCAGAAGGAGACTTGAAGTCCAAATCCCTCAGTCGACACCGGCACCGGAGGCGATAGCTCGGATGAATGTCACATTTGCTGACCCGTTGACGACTGATCGTCCGTCGGGGTCGACTGCACAGACGCCCGCTGCACCAATACAACTCCACTCGTCTGACCCAGCGGCTGCTTTGACTCCTCTAGAGCCATCTCTCTTTGCTACATATCAGACTCCAGATGACTCGCCGAGTGCCGCTAGGGAAGCCCTTCGCCAGGCGAATCTTGTTATGGAGCAAGTGAAAGTGATGCATGAAGCTAGTCAGGTAGCTTACAATGCCAGCACTGCCCTTCAGACCAATGTTCAGGTCGGTAAACTTCCAACTGAATTTTTGAACGTTGCTTTATATCTGATCACCCATTGGGTGTTCTTCCGTTTAGGACTTCAGAAATCTCTGATTTTGCACTTTCTGAATCAGTGGGGGCACGTCGAGTGCACCCACTGGGTGTAGTCCCCGAGACCACGGTCAGCTACTGGCAGTCGACTGGGGTCTGATGAGTGCCTTTTTTTGAAGCTCTTGTGCTGAGTGTTCGTCTGATCTAGTGGGGGCATGCTGAGTGCACCCACTGGGTGTAGTCCCCGAGACTACTGTTGAATATTTGATTCGGTAGTAGTCTGAGAATAAATCTTTCCCTTCACTGTTACTTGTATGTCTCGACTGACATGCCTGTCTTTCTGGCTCCAGAGGTCTTGTGATCTTGGAGGTCGTCTCACCAAATTAAAGAAGAAGCATATCAGTGTTGAACTTGATCTTGAACTGGCGAAGAAGAACCTGAAGAAAGCTCAAGAAGAAACAACCATCATGGGAGGTAACCACTTGGTCATTCTGTCTACTTTGTAGCTTCACACTTGGTGCTGGCTTTTCTTTTAGTCTCTTGAACCGAGTGAATTCGCAAAAGCAGATGTGCATAGTGAAAATGGCCAACTTCAGTCTCGTCTGAAGAGTGTTGTTTCTTTAGAGAGGATGAAGGAAGCTCTGGAGCAGAAGGACCTGGACTTGGCAGCTGCTCAGAAGGAAGCGCGCGAGAAGACGAAGCTTGCGGACGAGAAGCTGGCTTCAGTCGGCAAGTTGGAGGATGAGAACGCAACACTGAAGACGGCTGTCTCGGACGCTAACCGTGAAGTCGAGCGGCTGAGGAAGGACAAGGAGAACTTGACAGCTGAAGCTGAAGGTCTCAAGACCAGGACCGGCAAGCTAGAGTCTCATTTAGAACAACTTGCAGCAAAGCTTGTCCTGAAGCTTGAAGGTATGTCCATCCAGTTAAATAACCATTGTCGACTGGGTTTTGTAATTCTGTCGACTCATTGTTCGCTGTGATGAAGCATAATTCTGTCACGACTTCGAGGTTGAAACTGGACGGGTCGAGACAGGTCTCGACCCTATCAATTGCCCCATGAGAGATGAAGTTGTGATGAACTTGCTTCAACTGGAATATCGCTTGGATGGTGCAGTCGACTATCTGGCTCGGCTGAAGGCAGCGATGGTCCGAGTGGACGCCGAGCTCTGGCCCCAGGCGGAGATGTCTCGAGATCTCGAGTCTTTAATGACTTGGCTGAACCAGATCGCGGACCGAGTGCAAGAATGGAAGAAATTTTCTGCGCGCTGTGGGGCTGACGTCGCCTTGTCTTTGGTCCGAGTGCACTGCAAGGAGGCCAAGGAGGACAAGCTGGCGGCTCTCAAAGTGGCAAACACCAAGAAGCACTCCTTCCAGGACTTCATGGCTACTTTCCTTGATGCAGCCACTCGCATCGCGGACATCATCGATCTCAACAGCTTCTGTGACCCGGCCAATCCTTCTCCCGGTGAGTGATTTAAAAAACATTATGCCACCACCTCGATTTGCCTCGGAATGCCGAGTGGATTTGTAATCGATAAAACTCCTTCGGGCCTGGCGCCCGAGCACTTTATTTTGCGGTTAGGAAACTTCAGATTTATCGCCTCACATATTGTGTCTGTCTTCGAATGAAATTTGCCTTTCCCTTGAATTATTGTATGTTTGCTTAATGCAGCTTCTGGAGAAGGAAAACCAGTCGACCGTCCGGGGATACTCGAGTAGCATCGTTTAGCTCATTAGCAAGGCACTCAGCAATAGTCTTGACGTTCCAGTCGACCGATTGGGTGATCCTTGAGTAGCATTGATTAGCTCATCAGCTAGGCACTCAGCAATGGTCTTGACATTCCAGTCGACCGGTTGGGTGATCCTTGAGTAGCATTGATCATCTCATCAGCAAGGCACTCAACAATGGTCTTGATGTTCGAGTCGATCAGTTGGGTGATCCTTGAGTAGCATTGATCAGCTCATCAGCAAGGCACTCAGCAATGGTCTTGACGTTCCAGTCGACCGGTTGGGTGATCCTTGAGTAGCATTGATCAGCTCATCAGCAAGGCACTCAACAATGGTCTTGACGTTCCAGTCGACCGGTTTGGTGATCCTTGAGTAGCATTGATCATCTCATCAGCAAGGCACTTCAGCAATGGTCTTGACGTTCCAGTCGACCGGTCGGGTGATCCTTGAGTAGCATTGATCGGCTCATCAGCAAGGCACTCAACAATGGTCCTGACGTTCCAGTCGACCGGTTGGGTAGGATTTTTAACACTTAGGCGAGCACTGGGCTGCAGCTAAGCCCCCGAGCGGGAGGATCGCTCTCCACTCGGTAGGATTTTTAACGCTTAGGCGAGCACTGGGCTGCAGCTAAGCCCCCGAGCGGGAGGATCACTCTCCACTCGGTAGGATTTTTAACGCTTAGGCGAGCACTGGGCTGCAGCTAAGCCCCCGAGCGGGAGGACCGCTCTCCACTCGGTAGGATTTTTAACACTTAGGCGAGCACTAGGCTGCAGCTAAGCCCCCGAGCGGGAGGATTGCTCTCCACTCGGTAGGATTTTTAACACTTAGGCGAGCACTGAGCTGCAGCTAAGCCCCCGAGCGGGAGGATCACTCTCCACTCAGTAGGATTTTTAATACTTAGGCGAGCACTGGGCTGCAGCTAAGCCCCCGAGCGGGAGGATCTCTCTCCACTCGGTAGGATTTTTAACACTGAGGCGAGCACTGGGCTGCAGCTAAGCCCCTGAGTGAGAGGCAGACTCATCACTCGATACGATTTTTAACACTTAGGCGAGCACTGGGCTGCAGCTAAGCCTCCGAGTGAGAGGCAGACTCATCACTCGGTAGGATTTTTAACACTCAGGCGAGCACTGGGCTGCAGCTAAGCTCCCGAGCGGGAGGATCGCTCTCCACTCGGTAGGATTTTTAACACTTAGGCGAGCACTGGGCTGCATCTAAGCCCCCGAGTGAGAGGCAGACTCATCACTCGGTAGGATTTTTAACACTTAGGCGAGCACTGGGCTGCAGCTAAGCCTCCGAGTGAGAGGCAGACTCATCACTCGGTAGGATTTTTAACACTTAGGCGAGCACTGGGCTGCAGCTAAGCCCCCGAGTGAGAGGCAGACTCATCACTTGGTAGGATTTTTAACACTTAGGCGAGCACTGGGCTGCAGCTAAGCCTCCGAGTGAGAGGCAGACTCATCACTCGGTAGGATTTTTAACACTTAGGCAAGCACTGGGCTGCAGCTAAGCCCCCGAGTGAGAGGCAGACTCATCACTCGGTAGGATTTTTAATACTTAGGCGAGCACTGGGCTGCAGCTAAGCCCCCGAGTGAGAGGCTGACTCATCACTCGGTAGGATTTTTAATACTTAGTCGAGCACTGGGCTGCAGCTAAGCCCCCGAGTGAGAGGTAGGCTCATCACTCGGTAGGATTTTTAACGATTTGCTTCCAGAGAAACAGATTCGCGGCTAAGGTAATGTACACAAAAGAAACAAGCAACAACCATTCGGAAGGAGTAAATTATGTCTTTTGATAGTCAAGCTAAAAGGTATTCCTTATTACATCTGATCGGTCTAAAACATCTAAGAATAGAAAGGGCGGAGCAGATCCGCATTCCAGGCGCGCGGCTCATCTTTGTTGTGTTCGACGTTGAAGAGGCGGTATGCTCCATTGTGGAGCACCTTGGTGATGACGAAAGGTCCTTCCCAAGCGGGGGTGAGCTTGTGTGGCTTTTGCTGATCCACTCGGAGGACCAAGTCCCCCTCCTGGAATGCACGACCCCTCACGTTCTTGGCGTGGAATCGACGTAAGTATTGCTGATAAATGGTCGATCGGATCAAGGCCATCTCTCTTTCTTCCTCCAAGAGGTCGACTGCATCTTGTCGAGCCTGCTCTGCCTCTTCTTCTGAGAAGAGTTCGACTCGGGGAGCATTGTGGAGCAAATCGCTCGGCAAAACGGCTTTGGCTCCGTAGACTAGAAAGAATGGAGTTCGATCAGTCGGCCGATTGGGGGTTGTCCTCAGACCCCAAAGCACCGATGGAAGTTCGTCGACCCAAGCCCCTGCTGCGTGCTTGAGGTCATGCATTAAACGAGGCTTCAGTCCTTTGAGAATTAATCCATTCGCTCGTTCTGCCTGCCCATTCGACTGGGGATGGGCGACTAACGCGTAATCGACCCTCGTGCCTTGGGAGGCGCAAAAAGCTTTGAATTCTTCCGAATCGAAGTTGGAGCCGTTATCTGTGATGATGCTGTGTGGGACGCCATATCTGAATATAAGTTCTCTGATGAAACTCACGACTGTGCTTGCTTCAAGGCTCTTGATGGGCTTGGCTTCGATCCATTTGGTGAACTTGTCGACTACTACCAGCACATGAGTAAATCCACTTCTGCCTATCCTCAGAGGTCCAACCATGTCCAGTCCCCAAACGGCGAAAGGCCAGACGAGTGGAATAGTCTTCAGAGCTGATGCAGGTTTGTGGGACATGTTGGAATAAAACTGATAGCCTTCACACTTGTCCATTATTTCTTTTGCCATCTCATTGGCGTGTGGCCAGTAAAACCCAGCTCGGTATGCTTTGGCTACGATGGTCCGAGAGGACGCATGGTGACCATAGGTTCCCGAGTGAATATCGTTGAGGATCATTCGGCCTTCTTCTGGCGTGATGCACTTCTGGCAGGCTCCAGTCACACTTTCTCTGAACAACTGTCCCCTTATCATAGTGAAGGCTTTAGACCATCGGACGATCTGTCGAGCCTCTTCTTCATCCTCTGGGAGTTCCTTCCTAAGGATGTATGCAATGTATGGCACTGTCTAGTCGGGCGTAATGACCAAAACCTCCATGATTAAGTCGACCACGGCTGGGACTTCGACTTCAGTCGGATCTGTGGCACTCTTTGGTTGTGGTGACTCTTCGGTGAAAGGGTCTTCCTGAACCGAAGGTGAATGGATATGTTCCAGAAACACATTTTGGGGAATAGCCTCTCTCTTGGAACCTATCTTGGCCAGCTCATCTGCAGCTTGATTTTTCAGTCGGGGCACATGATGGAGCTCCAAACCTTCAAACCTCTTCTCTAGCTTTCTCACTGCATTGCAATAACCTGTCATGGCTAGACTCCTAACATCCCATTCCTTCATCACTTGATTAACCACCAAATCCGAGTCGCTGTATACCATAAGGCGACGGACGCCGAGTGAAATGGCCATACACAACCCGTATAGAAGTTCTTCATATTCGGCTTCGTTATTGGAGGAATTGAAATGAATTTGGAGAACGTAATTAAGCCTGTCTCCGCGGGGGGATACCAAAACTACCCCAACACCTGAACCATTCAGCATCTTGGAGCCATCAAAAAACATAGTCCAATGCTCCGAGTGAACTTGATTCGGCAATTGCTGCCCAATCCACTCGGCCAGAAAATCTGCAATTGCTTGGGACTTGATGGCCTTCTTTGCCTCGAACTTGATATCGAAAGGGATGAGTTCAATCACCCATTTGGCCACTCGACCAATTGCATCTCTGTTGTTCAGAATTTTGGACAGTGGCGCATCGCTGACAACTGTGATGGAGTGGTCAGAGAAGTAATGCGCAACCTTCTTCGTGGTCATGTATATTCCATAGACAAGCTTCTGATAATGCGGGTATCGCTGCTTGGACGGAGTCAAGACTTCAAAGAGATAATAGACTGGGCGTTGAACCTTGTAGGTCTTTCCTTCTTCCTCCCGTTCGACCGTGAGTACTGTACTGACAACTTGTCCAGTGGCTGCAATGTAGAGCAGTAAAGGCTCTTTGCTGATTGGCGTAGCGAGCACCGGCTGGGTGGAAAGCAGGGTTTTGAGCTCTGCAAACGCTGCTTCAGCTTCATCAGTCCACTCGAACTTATCAGACTTCTTCATCAATCGGTAAAGAGGCAAGGCCTTTTCACCAAGACGAGAAATGAATCGACTCAGGGTGGCCAAACAACCAGTCAGCTTCTGAACATCATGCACTCGCATGGGGCGTTTTCATTCGGAGGATGGTATCAACTTTCTCTAGATTGGCGTCGATCCCTTGTTCGGAAACGAGAAAACCAAGTAACTTTCCCCCTGGAACTCCGAACGTGCATTTTGACGGATTAAGCTTGATATCGTACCTTCTCAGGTTGGCAAAGGTTTCTACAAGGTCAGTCAATACGTGGAAACTTTGCGAGACTTGACAACGATGTCATCCATGTACGCTTCCACATTCCGACTGATTTGAGTGAGCAGGCACTTCTGAATCATTCTCATAAATGTGGCTCTGGCATTTTTCAAACCAAAAGGCATGGTGACATAGCAAAAGCACCCGAACGGGGTGATGAAGGTTGTTTTTATTTCATCGGGACCATACAGTCGGATCTGATGGTATCCGGAATACGCATCTAAGAAAGACAAGCGCTCACACCCCGCGGCCGAATCAACAATCTGATCGATGCGAGGGAGAGTGAAATGATCTTTCGGGCAGGCCCCATTGATATGCTTGAAATCAATGCACATATGAAGTGAATCATCCTTTTTAGGAACCATGACTACATTGGCTAACCACTCGGAGTGGTAGATTTCACGGATGAACTCTGCTGCCAACAGTCGAGCTACTTCCTCACCGATTGCTTTCCTCTTCTGCACGGCGGACCGCCGAAGGTGCTCTTTGATGGGTTTCACTTTGGGGTTGACACGCAAACGGTGCTCGGCCAGTCCCTTGGGCACACCTGGCATGTCAAAAGGTTTCCATGCAAAGATGTCCCAGTTCTCACGGAGGAACTGGATGAGCGCTTCTTCCTATTTGCTGTCGAGCATCGTTGATATATGAGTCGGTGCAGCATTGGGATCCATCGGGTGAATGTGGACTGGCTTCGTCTCACCAGTCGATTGGAATGCAGAATATGTGGCAGGCTTCTTGGCTCTCAGCAAATCACTCGGATCTGCACTCTTCTGATATTCTTGGAATTCAACCGCTGCCATTTGTTCGTCGGCGATCTTGGAACCTTTCTAGAAACATTCCTCAGCCTTCTACCGATTGCTTGTAATCATGATCACACCTTTGGGGCTAGGCATTTTCAGTTTGAGATACACATAACATGGTCGAGCCATGAAGCGGGCATAGGCTGGCCTGACCAAAATGGCATGATAGGCACTCTGGAAATCCACGACTTCAAATGTCAACTTCTCCTTTCGGTAATGCCTTGAATCACCGAAAACCACGCCGAGGGCGATCTGGCCGAGTGACTCGGCTTTCTTTCCAGGGATTATGCCATAAAAACTCATATTGCTCTCGCTGAGCTTGGACATCAGAATGCCCATCCCCTTCAGGGTCTCAGCATAGAGGATGTTCAGACCACTGCCACCGTCCATCAGTACTTTTGTCAGTTGAGTGCCTCCAACCACGGGGTCGACCGCTAGTGCTTGCCTCCCAGGGGTGGCCACACGAGTGGGATGGTCCGACTGGTCGAACTGATGGCTGTCTGAGACCATCTCAGATAGGTGGTCTTCTTCACATGGGCGACCATATTCACTTCTCTGTTGATGACCTTCAATCGACTCTTGCTTTCAACATCAGCAAAAATCATCAGAGTGGAATTGAATTTGGGATAACCATTGTCCTCCTCTTCATCCTCGTCTTTGTCCGACGCATTCTCCTTCTCATTGGGTTGTTTCTCTCGGAACTGCTGGATTAGGAGTCGACATTGCCGAGTGGTATGCTTCGGGTAAATCAGATTACCTTCCTCGTCCTTCTTTGTGTGGATGTGGCACGACAAATCTAGCACATCATTCCCTTCTTTATCCTTCACCTTCTTAGGGGGCCAGGGCCCCGTAGGTTTTCCCTTAAACTTTCCTTGATTCACTGCTGCAATCTCTCCAGGTGTCGCTGGCTCGGCCTTACGCTTCTATTTCTGACTGGAGTTACCTCCACCGGCCTCTTGGCCAACTGGTTTGCTCTTCCCGCTACGGAGTCGATCTTCTTCTTCTCCGTTAGCGTACCGGGTGGCTATCTCCATCATTCGAGCCAGAGTCATATCCCCAGTTCGACCGAATTTCAAGACCAACTCCCTGTATTTGACGCCTTCCTTGAAAGCACATACAGCCTGATGCTCTGAAACATTCTCGATGGTGTGATGCAAAGTGGACCATTTCTGGATGAACTCCCTCAAAGTCTCATTCGGCTTCTGCACACAGTGCTGCAGCTCGGGCAATCCTGCTGGTCACTTGCACGTGCCCTCGAAAGTTCTCACGAACACTCGAGATAGCTCTTCCCAACTGTGAATACTGCCCGGAGTCAACTGAGTCAGCCATGCTCGGGCCGACCCTTCCAACATAAGAGGAAGATGCTTCATCGCTATCTCGTCGTTACTGCCTCCAATCTGCACAGCCACTCGGTAATCTTCAAGCCAAGTTTTAGGCTTGGATTCACCGGTGAACTTACTGACCCCGGACGCCAACCTGAAGTTGGGAGGAATCACCGCTGCCCTGATGGCTCTGCTAAAACACTCGGGACCATAAACATGCACTCGGTTGCCACTTGGACGATCTCTGCCTGGGTCTTCTATGTGCGCCCTGTTTCGGTCGACCAAGCCTTGAACGAGGATAGTCCTCGCGTCAAAGCCCGGTTCCCTGGGGTCGACTGAAGCTCTGCGCTCACCACTATGACGGCGCCTGTCATCATTCCGCCGAGGCACATACGACACACTCCTCAGGGGAGGCGTGGGCCCTCGACGGTGATTGTCACGGCCGAGTGGATGATCATACTGCCCACGGCCTTCACGCTGCAGAGGCGATCTGGGGCTGTGAGCCGAGTGAACAGTGTCCACTGCAACGGATCTGCTGTGAATCCTGTTCCGCGACTGAGATACTGATGTATTCTGCTCTGTTGCCGCCCTGAGCAGGGCCCGGACTTGCATCAACCCTCTGCCAGCTTCTGACTGGGAAGGTTGGATCGACTCTACTATGCGGGCTGCAGCTGTGAGATTCTGAATCGGAGTGCGGTATACCTTAGGTGGAGGCGGAAAAAGCTGTCTTCGACTGGACTCATGGATCCGCTCTTGGGCGCGCTCGTCGAGAGCCCGCTGAAGGTTATCTAGTCGAGTGCGCTCAGCCAGATTAGCTAAGAGCACCTCCTCCAAGGCCCGAGCCTCGGGGGTTTCTCCAACGACGGGCCTGTGGAGTGCATCCATGTTACGGCGACAAAGTTCTTCCCTCTACTGCGAAGAGAGGGGCTCGGGTCGGTATTCCTCGTGGACGTGCGACGGATCGCCGCCTCCGTCTCCGCCGCCCTTGCAGCGGAAACCAGGTGGGCTGTGAGGCCCATCGACCATCAAGACTTCGGCCGCAGGATCGCTGCTATAGCACTCGGATGCGGTCTCCGCGGATCCAGTCGAACAGGTCGTGGAGAGTTTCGTCGGGCTCGATTGCTTCGACTTGGTGGGTGGTCGACTGCCGAGCCACCGCGTGTTTCACCCACCGCTGAAGCCGCGATCGACCGGACCGCTTGCGGCAGTGGACAACGGGGAGGGAAAACGCCATCGGAGCCGACTGATACTGAGTCAACGGCTGCCGAAGAAGAATGCCGCGAACGCACGCGCAGAAATGCGTCGCCCCTCGGACGGGGAGCGCCTCAGTGTCCAGGGGAGCCTCTTGAAGCCATGCGGAGTCATCGGCGACAAAAACGAGCGCGCCGAGATGGATCACGTGGCCTGAGGGAGTCCTGGATTAGGGGGTGTCCGGATGGCCGGACTATGACCTTTGGCCGGACTCATATTGCTCTCGCTAAGCTTGGACATTGGAATGCCCATCCCTTTCAAGGTCTCAGCGTAGAGGATGTTCAGAGCACTGTCACCATCCATCAATACTTTGGTCAGTCGAGTGCCCCCAACCACAGGGTCGACCATGAGTGCTTTCCTCCTAGGGGTGGCCACACGAGCGGGATGGTCCGACTGGTCGAATGTGATGGCCGTCTGAGACCACCTTAGATAGGCAGTCTTCTCGGTAGGGGCGACCATGTTTACTTCTCTGTTGATGACCTTCAATCGACTCTTGCTTTCAACATGAGCAAAAATCATCAGAGTGGAATTGACCTTGGGATAACCATCGTCTTCCTCCTCATTTTCCTCTTTGTCCGACTCGTTTTCTTTCTCATTGTGCGGTTTCTCTCGGAACTGCTGGATCAGGAGTCGACACTGTCGAGTGGTATGTTTCGGATAAATCAGATTACCTTCCTCATCTTTCTTTGTATGGATGTGGCATGGCAAATCCAGCACATCATTTCCTTCCTTGTCATTCACCTTCTTAGGGGGCCAGGGCCCCTTAGGTTTTCCCTTAAACTTTCCTTGGTTACTGCCGCAATCTCTCCAGGTGCCACTGGCTCGGCCTTACGCTTCTGTTTCCGACTGGAGTTGCCTCCACCGGCCTCTTGGTTGACTGGTTTTGCTCTTCCCGCTATGGAGTCAATCCTCCTCTTCCCGGTTAGCGTATCGGGTGGCTATCTCCATCATTCGAGCCAGAGTCATATCACCAGTCTGACCGAATTTTAAGACCAACTCTATGTACTTGACGCCTTCCTTGAAGGCGCACATAGCCTGATGCTCTGAAACATTCTCAACAGTGTGATGCAAAGTGGACCATCTCTGGATGAACTCCCTCAAAGTCTTATTCGGCTTCTGCACGCAGTGCTGCATCTCAGGCAATCCTTCGGGTCGCTTGCAAGTGCCCTTGAATGTTCTCACGAACACTCGGGATAGCTCTTCCCAACTGTGAATACTGCCCAGAGCCAACTGAGTCAGCCATGCTCGGGCCGATTCTTCCAACATGAGTGGAAGATGCTTCATCGCTATCTCGTCGTTACCACCTCCAATCTGCACAGCCACTCAGTAATCTTCAAGCCAAGTTTCAGGCTTGGATTCACCAGTGAACTTGCTGACTCTGGAAGCCAGCCTGAAGTTGTAAGGTATCACTGCCGCCCTGATGGCTCCACAGAAACACTCGGGGACCAGAAACATGCACTCGACTACGACTTGGTTGGTCTCTGCCTAGGTCCTCTCTGAGTGCCCTGTTTCGGTTGACCATGCCTTGAACGAGGATAGACCTCGCGTCAAAGCCTGGTTCCCTTGGGTCGATTGACGCTCTGGGCTCACCACTATGTCAGCGCCTATCATCGTTCCGCCGAGGCACATACGACGCACTCCTTGGGGGAGGCATGGGCCCTCGATGGTGATTGTCACGATCGAGTGGATGATCATATTGCCCACGCCCCTCACGCCGCGGAGGCGATCTGGGGCTGTGAGCCGACTGAACCGTGTCCGCTGCAACGGATCTGCTGTGAATCCTGTTCCGCGATTGAGATATTACTGTATTCTGCTCTCCCGCTGCCCTGAGCAGGGCCCGGATTTGCATCAACCCTCTGCCGGCCTCTGACTGGGAGGGCTGGATCGACTCTGCTATGCGGGCTGCGGCTATGAGATTCTGAATCGGAGTGCGGTATACCTTAGGTGGAGGCGGGAAGAGTTGCCGCCGATTGGACTCGTGGATCCGCTCCTGAGCGTGCTCATCGAGAGCCCGCTGGAGGTTATCCAGTCGAGTGCACTCAGCCAGATTAGCTAAGCGTACCTCCTCCAATGCCCGAGCCTCGGGGGTTTCCCCTACGATGGGTGTGTGGAGTGCATCCATATTGCGGCGACGAAGTTCTTCCCTCTGCTGAGAGGAGAGGGGTTCGGGTCGGTATTCCTCGTGGGCGTGCGAAGGATCACCGCCTCCGTCTCCACCGTCCTCGCGGTGGAAACCAGGTGGGCTGCGAGGCCCGTCAACCATCAAGACTTCGACCGCGGGATCGCTGCTATCGCATTCGGATGCGGTCTCCGCGGATCCAGTCGACAGGTCGAACATGCCGTGGAGAGTTTGGTCGGGCTCGATTGCCGCGACTTGATGGGTGGTCGATTGCCGAACCACCGGATGTTTCACCCACCGCTGGAGCCACGATCGACCGGATCGCTTGCGGCGGCATACAGCAGGGGGAGAAAACACCATTGGAGCCGACTGATATTGAGTCGACGGCTGCCGAAGAAGAACGCCACAGACGCACGCGCGGAAGTGCGTCGCCCCTCGGACGAGGAGCGCCTCGGTGTCCAGGGGAGCTTCCTGGAGCCACGCAGAGTCGTCGGCGACGAAAACGAGCGCGCCGAGACGCATCTTGCGGCCTTCAGCCAATCCGCCGCCGGAAACCATGATGATGATGATCGGAAAAACTTGCAACTTCACCAATAAGTCGCTAAGACACCGGCCCCACGGTGGGCGCCAACTGTCGTGGTTCTAAGTCTGACAGTAGAAAGGGGGGTAGGTATGGAGAGGCAAGATCTTGGCTATGGTGAAGGTGTACACACAATGTTTACGAGTTCAGGCCCTTCTGAGAGGAAGTAACAACCCTACGTCTCGGTGCCCGGAGGCGGTCGATTGGATTATATGTGTTGGATTACAGAGGGTGCAAACCCTTGTGCCAGAGGAGGGGGTGGCTTATATAGAGTGCGCCAGGACCCCAGCCCCACTCCATTACAAGGGAACTAATGTACATAAAGACTGGTAACGCTAGCATTAAGTACTCTTAATGCTCATGAAGACCAAGGATAAATATCTGGCCGTTGCGTGCTCTCCTGACTACTGGTCTTCGATATGGTCCAGTGATCTTCCTTGTGGTCGAGTGGCGATAGGTAACCACCTCGAGTGATCTGACTGTCGAGTGGATTGCACTCGACATATGAGACTGGTGCTCTTCTTTTGACTCTTGGTCTTTTCACATTCGAGGGTAGGACGTATGGGTCGAGCCTATGACCCTACCCCAGGTCTGTATCCTCGTCAGACAACACTCTCCCATCTCCTTGCTATGCATCAGCATGATCTTGCGTGTGCGTAGGAATTTTTTTGAAATTACTACGTTTCCCAACACAAAACATACATCAAGTGGATCACGTGAATATCCCATTGTCACCTTAGATAAGCACATGCAAGACATACATCAAGTGTTCTCAAATCCTTAAAGAATCAATCCAATGAGATAACCTCAAAGGGAAAACTCAATCGATTACAAGAAGGTAGAGGGGGAGAAACATCATAAGATCCAACTATAATAGCAAAGCTCGCGATACATCAAGATCGTGCCATATAAAGAACACCAGAGTGAGAGAGATCAAACACATAGCTACTGGTACATACCCTCAGCCCCGAGGGTGAACTACTCCCTCCTCGTTATGGAGAGCGCCGGGATGATGAAGATGACCACCGGTGATGATTCCTCCCTCCGGCGGGGTGTCGGAACACGGTCTCGATTGGTTTTTGGTGGCTACAGAGGCTTGCGGCGGCGGAACTCCTGATCTAGATTCTGTTCTGGAAGTTTGGAGATATATAAGAGGTGTTGGCGTCGGGAACAAGTCAGTGGGGGTCTCCGAGTCAACCACAAGATAGGGGGGCGCCCGAGGGGGTAAGGCGCGCCCTCCAGTCTTGTGGTTGGCTCGGGACTCTTCTGGACCAACTCCGATGCTCCGTGGGCTTCTTCTGGTCCAAAAATAATCACCGTGAATTTTCAGCTCGTTTGGACTCCGTTTGATATTCCTTTTTCGCGAAACTCAAAAACAAGGGAAAAAACTAAAATTGGCACTGGGCTCTAGGTTAATAGGTTAGTCCCAAAAATCATATAAATGCATATAAAACATCCAAGATGGTTAATATAATAGCATGGAACAATAAAAAATTATAGATATGTTGGAGACATATCATCTCTCTTAACGGACTCCTCCCATGTCAAATTCGGTCTACCCCGACCTCTTGACATTATCCGCACGCTTTAGCCGTCCGCTATGCACTGGATCTTCTGGAGGCCTGCACTGAATATGCCCAAACCATCTCAGACGATGTTGGACAAGCTTCTCTTTAATTGGTGCTACCCCAACTCTATCTCGTATATCATCATTCCAGACTCTATCCTTCCTCATGTGGCCACACATCCATCTCAACATATGCATCTCTGCCACACCTAACTGTTGAACATGTCGCCTTTTAGTCGGCTAACACTCAGCTCCATACAACATTGCGGGTCGAACATCCATCCTATAGAACTTGCCTTTTAGCTTTTGTGGCACTCTCTTGTCACAGAGAATCCTAGAAGCTTGGCGCCACTTCATCCATCCGGCTTTGATTCGATGTTTCACACCTTCATCAATACCCCCATCCTCCTACATCATTGACCCCAAATATCAAAAGGTATCTTTCTGAGGTACCACCAGGCCATCAAGGCTAACCTCCTCCTCTTCACACCTAGTAGTATTGAAACTACACATCATGTACTCAGTTTTAGTTCTACTAAGCCTAAACCCCTTTGATTCCAAGGTTTGTCTCCATAACTCTAACTTCCTATTTACCCCCGTCCGACTATCATCAACTAGCACCACATCATCCGCAAAGAGCATACACCATGGGATATCTCCTTGTATATCCCTTGTGACCTCATCCATCACCAAGGCAAAGAGATAAGGGCTCAAAGCTGACCCCTGATGTAGTCCTATCTTAATTGGGAAGTCATTAGTGTCGACATCACTTGTTCGAACACTTGTCACAACATTATTGTACATGTCCTTGATGAGGGTAATGTACTTTGCTAGGACTTTGTGTTCCTCCAAGGCCCACCACATGACATTCCTCGGTATCTTATCATAGGCCTTCTCCAAGTCAATGAACACCATATGCAAGTCCTTCTTTGCTCCCTGTATCTCTCCATAAGTTGTCGTACCAAGAAAATGACTTCCATGGTTGACCTCCCAGGCATGAAACCAAACTGATGTTTGGTCACGTTTGTCATTCTTCTTAAGCGGTTCTCAATGACTCTCTCTCATAGCTTCATTGTATGGCTCATCAGCTTAATTCCGCGGTAATTAGTACAACTCTGAATACCCCCCTTGTTCTTGATGATTGGTACTAATATACTCTGTCTCCATTCTTTCGGCATCTTGTTTGCCTGAGAAATGAGGTTGAAAAGCTTGGTTAGCCATACTATCGCTATGTCCCCGAGGCCTTTCCACACGCCAATGGGGATACAATCAGGGCCCATCGCCTTGCCTCCTTTCATCCTTTTTAAAGCCTCCTTGACCTTAGACTCTTGGATTCTCCGCACAAAGCGCATGCTGGTCTCATCAAAGGAGTTGTCCAGTTCAATGGTAGAACTCTCACTCTCCCCATTGAACAACTTGTCGAAGTACTCCCGCCATCTATGCTTAATCTCCTCGTCCTTCACCAAGAGTTAGCCCGCTCCATCCTTGATGCATTTGACTTGACCAATATCCCCCATCTTCCTCTCTTGGATCTTGGCCATCTTATATATGTCCTTTTCGCCTTCCTTCGTGCCTAACCGTTGGTAGAGGTCCTCATATGCCCGACCCCTTGCTTCACTGATAGCTCGCTTTGCGGCCTTCTTCGCCATCTTGTACTTCTCTATGTTGTCTGCACTCCTATCCAGGTATAGGCGTGTGAAGCAATCTTTCTTCTCTTTAATCGCCTTCTGGACATCCTCATTCCACCACCAGGTATCCTTATCTTTGCTTCTCCTTCCCGTGGACACTCCAAGCTCCTCCGAAGCCACCTTACGAATTCAAGTCGCCCTATTCATCCACACATTGTACGCATCTCCTCCTTCCTCCCAAGGGCCCTCCTCAATGACCCTCTCCTTGAACGCCTGAGCTACCCCCCCCCCCTTGAGCTTCCACCACTTTGTTCTAGCGACTTTGGCATGCTTATCCCGCTGGACACAAATCCAAAAGCGGAAGTTAGCAACCACCAGCTTATGCTGAGGTACAACACTCTCTCCAGGTATCACCTTACAGTCTAGGCACGCATGCCTATCTTCTCTTCTCGAGAGGATGAAATCAATCTGGCTAGAGTGTTGGCCACTACTAAAAGTCACCAGATGTGATTCTCTCTTTCTAAAGAGGGTGTTAGATACAATCATGTCGTAGGCTAGAGCAAAGATTAAGACATCTTCTCCTCCTTGATTCCTGATGCCATAACCAATGCCCCCATGCGCCCCTTCAAAACCTGTATTAGATGTACCTATGTGGCCATTGATTCTCCTCCTATGAAGAGCTTCTCGCCAATTGGTACACTCCTAACCATGTCTTCCAGGCCTTCCCATAACTCCCTCTTGGTGTTCTCATTGTGGCCTACTTGCGGGGCATACGCACTGATAACATTGACAACTAAGTCCCCAACTACCAGCTTGACCAGGATAATCCGGTCCCCATGTCTCTTGACGTCTACCACTCCATACTTGAGGCTCTTGTTTATAAAGATGCCCACACCATTTCTGTTTGCAGGCATCCCCATGTACCACAGCTTGAAGCCAGTATCCTCCACCTCCTTCGTCTTCTGTCCCCTCCATTTGGTTTCTTGGACGCAAAGGATATCAACACCTTTCCTCACTGCTGCATCAACTAGCTCCCGAAGCTTCCTTGCCAGGGACCCTATGTTCCAGCTACCTAAGCGAATCCTCCTAGGCTCAGCTAGCTTCCTTACCCTTCGCACTCGTTGAGTTAAATGCAAAGACCCTTGCTCATTTTCCACTACATCCGGGCGTCGATGTAGCGTGCCACTAAGGATGCGACGATTTGATCCTCGCTCACTTGCCACCATATCTGAATCAAGATACAGCGCGCCACTAGGGGGTGACGGCCCGGCCCTTGCCCATTTTCCACCACACCCCGGTTCTGATGTGGCGCGTCGTTGAGAGGGTTACACCCCAACGAAAATATTTTGGGTTTCATCTCCATAAGAGTGGCTGAGTATTTATGTTGGCTCGCCAAACCGATCACAACCCTCCTCCTTTATCGAGGCTTGGGACCGGCTATGTTGAGACAACATAGGCGGAGTTTCTAGGGTATTAAGTATAAAATATAGTAATGCCTTAAGCAAGATGACATGATGTAGACAAAGTAAATCCAACCAATATTAATAAACCCCATCATTTTCCCCTTGATGGCAACAATACAAATATGTGTCTTGTCCCCTACTTTTTCACTGGGATATAGAGCACCCAAGATTGAACCATTACAAAGCATCCCTCACATTGCAAGATAAATCAATCTAGTTGGCCAAACCAAACACATAGATCAGACAGAAATACAAAGCTATAACAATCATGCATAATAATGTTCAAAAAGACTCCATTAATATTCATAAATATTCAGATCATAAACCCACAATTCATCGGATCCCAACAAACACACCGCAAAAGATAAATACATTAGATAGAACTCCAAGAAAATCGAGGATAACATGGTATATATTAAAGATCAAAGAGAGAGAAGAAGCCATCTAGCTGCTAGCTATGGACCCATAGGTCTGTGGTGAACTACTCACGCATCATCAGAAGCGCAGTAGGGTTGATGTAGAAGCCCACCATGATCGATTCCCTCTCCGACAGAGTACCAGAAAAGGCCTCCAGATGGAATCGTGAAAGAACAAAGACTTGCGACGGTGGAAAAAGTGTTTTGGGTGGCTCTTTGTTGGTTTCCCAATATTTGAGAATTTATAGTGAAGGAAAATGCCCTAGAGGCAATAATAAAGTTGTTTTTTATATTTCCTTATATCATGATAAATGTTTATTATTCATGCTATAATTGTATTAACCGGAAACTTAGTACATGTGTGAATACATAGACAAAACAAAGTGTCCCTAGTATGCCTCTACTTGACAAGCTCGCTAATCAAAGATGGTTATGTTTCCCGACCATAGACATGTGTTGTCATTTGATGAACATGATCACATCATTAGAGAATGATGTGATGGACAAGACCCATCCGTTAGCTTAGCATAATGATCGATAAGATTTATTGCTATTGCTTTCTTCATGACTTATACATGTTCCTGAAAGTGCTAGTTATCGACTAGAGGGGGGGGGGCAATAGGCGATTTTTATCAAAGTCTTCAAAACGTGGAAGTTTCGAAGACAAACAATAGAAATGACCTAATTGATATGCAGCGGAAGATAAACTACAACAAGCAAGCCATAGTCAGGTATGCAATAGTGTTAATGTACGAAGACTAATAGCAGCTAGGTAGTAGGATCAGGATGGAAGATAGTATGAAGCCAATCAACAATAGTAGTCAAGCAATGAAGTCAACCGGATAAGACATATAAGAAATGACTTCACGAAGACAAACTCAAAGTAAAGGAGGGAAGATATAGAACCAGTCACTTGTTGAAGACACAAGATTTGTTGGACCAGTTCCAGTTGCTGTGACAACTGTACGTCTGGTTAGGGAGGCTGAGATTCAACTCAGAAGACCGTGTCTTCACCTTATTCCCCTTGAGCTAAGGACACACAGTCCTCGCCCAATCACTCTAGTAAGTCTTCAAGGTAGACTTCCGAACCTTCACAGACTTCGTTCACCCGGCAATCCACAATGACTCTTGGATGCTCAGAACGTGACGCCTAACCGGCTGGAGGATACACAGTCCTCAAGTGTAATAAGTCTTCAGGTCACACAGACAGAAAGACTTCATGATGCCTAACACTCTTTGGCTCTGGGTGTTTGGGCTTTGTCCTCGCAAGGATTTCTCTCTCAAAGTCTTCGAGGTGGGTTGCTCTCAAAATGACAAAAGCCGTAAACTAACTCTGAGCAGCCACCAATTTATGGTGTAGGGGGTGGGCTATTTATAGCCACAAGGCAACCCGACCTGATATGTCCGAAATGACCCTGGATCACTAAGGAACTGACACGTGTTCCAACGGTCAGATTTCAAACACACACGGCAACTTTACTTGGGCTACAAGCAAAGCTGACTCATCCAGCTCTGGATAAGATTTGCTCTCATTGTCTTCGCTCGAAGACATAGGATTTGGGTTGAGCATCACTTCAGTCACTCTGACTTAGTTCACTTGGACCCCACTTAACAGTACGGTGGTTCCTATGACTCAACAAAGAAGAAAAGGAAACAACGAAACAACTCAGTCTTCGCGCTCCATAGTCTTCACTCAATGTCTTCTCATGTCATAGACTTCAGTGTGAATATCTTCACACACCACCATTGTCTTCAATGTCTTCATACATTTTTAGGGGTCATCTCCGGTAGGTAAACCGAATCAATGAGGGACACTACCTGCGTTATCCTGCAATTCTCACAAACGCATTAGTCCCTCAACCAACTTTGTCGTCAATACTCCAAAACCAACTAGGGGTGGCACTAGATGCACTTACAATCTCCCCCTTTTTGGTGATTGATGACAAACTGGTTGAAGTTTTCAACGGGAAAGAAGTATGTGAAATTGTAAAGGATAGCGTATTGTCTTCATAAGTGGCAAGGGCTCCCCCTGAAGATGTGCATATAAATAATTTGCTTTTGGAATGCAAATGCACATGGCAGGTTGTACTTGTGGAGATCCTCTTCAACTTATGAAGATAATTCATCATGCATGAAATGATATAGCTAAGAGAATGACATGCATAATGAAAAATGGACATCTGCAGAATGATCTAAGTGTGGAAGTTATCATCGCACGTGGAAACGCAAATAAGTAGCAGACGACCATCAAGTTTAAGTGTTACAACTCAAAGGACGAAAGTGTATCAAAAGCAAGAGTTGTAACACTAGGCAAATATAAAGCAACCGCCCTTATGAACCCGCTTGAAGACTATCAACTCATATGCTTCTCCCCCTTTTGTCAGTAATGACCAAAAATGTTTGAAGACATAGAGCATCTACTCGTCCTCATGAGGAGTAGTTGAAGCAGCAGGGTTGTCGTTGTCGTTTGGCGGTGCAGACGAACTTGGTGCAGTGTCGATGCATGCAGAAGTAGGAGGCGGTGAAGTAGCATCGTCTTCATCATCGATGACATTGGCATTGACAGTTTCCACGGAGGAAGAATAATCAGAGTCTTCAAGAGATGGAGTTCTTCGTAGGATAGCATTCCGTGGAGGAGTGGAGTCAAACTTGAATCTTTCAGTGAAGCCATTGTCTTGAAGATCAGCTTCAGCACTGAGCAGGGTCAAACTCTTCCATGATCGCCGACAAGTTTCGTGAGTGACAAATGCATTCTTGGTGGCAAGGTTTCGAATGCGATTTACATCCACCAAGAGGCTTTGCATCTGACGCTTGAGACAAAAATGATGCTTATCTTGCTTCTGATGCAGGGCCACAAGAAGTTCTCGGTCATTTAGGACACGAGAGCGCTTCCGAGACCTTTGAGCAATGGTGCTCGCAGTGGCTTCAGTTGATGCACAATGAGGCAGACGAATATTTCTAGCCATCGGATAGACACGCGTGACAGCTTGGACTCCTTCCATAGGCTGAGTGAAGCTTTGATGTTCAGCATTTTGAAGACAAAGAGGCTTCTTGGCAGGTTCAGGGTATATATGGCTTCAACTGACATATCAACCTCTGGTAGGAAGATCACATGATTGCGAGCAGATGGTTGATAGTTGACAGCAGAGTGTTGCTTGATGAGGCGCATGACCCATGGAGTATAGAACTTCAGTACGAAAAGGTCAGATCCAGATGCAGTCAGTTGCCTGATGAAGAAATCTTGTGCATTGAAGCTGATGCCATTGAGGATGTAAAAGACCAATGTCTTCACGGCTCCTTCAAGTTTTGCAACTGATGAATGTCCTTTGATAGGCCATAGAGTCCGCCCGATGATGTGATATATGGTGCGCGGCAGATACTCAAGGTCATCAACAAAGAACTCCTTTGGATATTCAGCATCATGTGGCAAAGGCTTCATCATGCTCAACATCTGGCTCATATTGGGTTCAGGCTTATGGAAGATGCTCTCCAGTGCATTGCGGTGGTTTTGACAACCAGGTTCATATAGCTCTCCGGGAGTGGATAGGCCTGTAAGCTCAATGATGTCAAGAGCTTTGGCTTCATGATGAACATTTCCTGTCATCCACTCGAGAACCCATGTCTTCGTATCTCTGTTATAACCGCGAATGTGGAGTGTAGCATAGAATTGAAGCAATAGCTCTTCATTCCAATGTTCTTTGTCTGTGACAAAGCTGAGCAGACCAGCATCACGAAAGCAGTCAAGTGCTTCTTCTAAGCATGGCAGTCCAGCAATGGCTTCAGTGTCGAGGCGCATATGAGGGAAAATGCGCCCTTGATCATACAGAACACAGGAGTAATAGCTTCGCTGCTGATGACTCCAGAACCGATCTGATGATATTCTTGGCCTTGTGTAGGGGTTCTTTGAGCTGTCAAAGAATGTGTTGTGGCTCTTGAAGCCATTTGCATTGAAAGACCCGACAGATGTGGCAGTACCTTGAAACCTTGGCAGTCTTGGCTTTGGCTTCTGGACCTGAGGCCTATGCTCAATGTGATAGTCAAATTGAGGACCAGAGACAGTAGGCGGAGGGACCAGAACGGGCCATCTTACAGTGATTAGCTCGCCATGGTTGTATGCTTGCTCAATTGTATAGGGCCTTAGTGGCGGAACAGGAGCAGTGGCAGCAATAGTGGCTTCGGGCTGCATATCAGAAGCTTAGGAGCATTTTCAGCATTGGCTTCTGGTATGGGGCTTGGGAAAGGCTCCACATTTGCTTCAGCCATGACTATGTCATCGGCTTCATTGGTGTTGGTGGTGGCAGCCTCAAGGTTTTCAACCTCCACTTGCTGAGGTGGAGGGTCAGGCACAGACACATTCACATCATGAACAACTTCTTTAGGAATGGGGGTGTAGGGACACGTTCTTCTTAACATTTGTCATCGGCTGATGCAGCCGGATTGTCTTCAGCAGCTGGTGCTTCAGACTCGGAGACATTCACAGTAGGAGTGGCTTCTGAAAACACTTGACGTGCAACAGGTTGAAGGTGCACTTCTCCTTCTGGAACGCTCGGAAGAGGGGCTTGAGGCCTTGGTCCTTTGTGAAGCCTTTGTAGTACAGGCGACGCCTTTGGAGATGGAGTGGGCAGGTCCTCATCCTCTTCAACTTGCACGGATGGTGTGGCTTGTTGTTGTTGGGGAGTGCTGGGGGAGTCTTGTTCTTGCGGGCGATCAGCCCATGAAGCATCCTAAGCAATTGGCGTCAGAGGACGACCAATGCTGATGATTTCGCTGTTCGTACGAACAGGCGATGATACCACATTGTATTCAATTTGAGGAAGAACTTCATCATCTTCAACATTGTCATGATGACCAATGTCTTCAGCAGTGATGGGATCAACTGCTGGAATCTCTTCAGCTTCAGGAGCCTCTGTGGAAGCAGGCTCATGAACAGTCATGCGAAGTTCTTGGGTAGCAGATGCAGGACGAACCACTGAGATGGGTTCAACAACAAGGGGCTCTGTGGGAGCAGCCCGATTCTTCTTGGTCTTGCGCTTCTTCTTGGAGGGAGCAGCATCAGAGGCTTCTGAGGTTTTCCTTTTTCTGGCTTCAGCCTCTGCAGCCCTCGTCTTCTTCTGTTCTGAAGCGGTTGACGTGACTTTTGGCTTCGAGCCAGTCATGCTGCTTGGGAAGACAATGCGAGGTTCATCTGGCCTTGAAGGTGCAGATTGGACAGTCGATTTCTTCTTCTTTGCAGCCATCCTGGGGTCGATGCCAGGACGACCAAGAGCCTTGCGCTTTTCAGCCTCATTGTAGGCAAGCACACACTTGTCAGCCAGATTTTTCATGCGCTCTCTGGAGCCTCGAGCTTCTTCACGCTTCTTGTGAAAGGCCTCTTTGAGCTCGTGAAGCATGATCTTGAAGTTCTTGACATCTTGCACACTAAGATTGGCCACATGCTTCTTAAACTAAGCCTTTTCATAGTCAATCTTGTGCTTCAGTTCGATGATGCACTGAGCAATAGCTAGCTCAGAAGCAATGGCGCCATTGAAGGCGACGCTGAGGCCAATTGGAAGTTGCAGATCATCAAAGCTGAGATTTGGTGTGTCAAACCATTCATCAATGAAGTTATGGAGGACGGCCACACCAAAGAGAGGCAAGTTATTGAAGATCTCTGCGTCTTCCTTGCTCTTGATCAGTTGCTCAAGAGCATCATCTGCAAGGTCGTCATCGCTGGACAGATCAATGTGCTCATCACGCAGAATGGCAGCAGGAGTCAAAGCCTGATCAGTACTCTTGATGATTTTCCTTTTCTTCTCCGTCTTCTTGGAGATGCGTGAAAGATCTTCAGACTGCACACTGTCTTCAGGAGGTGCAGTGGCCAGTGGCTTCACACGAGAAGCTTTTGGAGGTGCAGATGATGATGAAGCCTTAATCTTCTTTGGCTTCTGCGGCCTTGGAGGAGGAGCTGGGGCTTCATCAGAATCAGCATCATTGTTAGAATGATCCACTTTGGCACCTTGTACCAAGACGTATGAGATGAGGCCATCAAGGTTTGCAAAGGGGCCAATTCTATTTTCTTCAGCTTCACGTGTGCCATCATCACGGGGAGCAGAGGGACCAGGATTGAAGTCTAATCCCCATGACTTCTTGTTTTCCTTTGCCGAAGCCTTAGCATACTGGAAGTTGCGCTTGAAGAGATTGTCGTCACGACACCAGAGCAATGATGATGGGTCGGCATCTTCAGGCTGTGGTCCATGGACCATGCAAGGATAGAATTCTTGCGCAATGGCTTCAACTTTGTTCTTGGGGGGAAGGCCTCGATAGAGAATATCACCCCAAGGACTCTTGATAGCATTCTTCTCAGCGTACTCCTGGGTCACGAACTTGTACTTGAACCATTGTTCAGCCCAATAGCGTCGAATCCATTGGATTCGAGTCTTGCGCTGATTGTAATCCTCTTCAGGATCTGTTTTGTAGATTTCTGCAAGATCATCAGGCAGATCCTTTGAAGTTCCCCCACGACGCTGTCTGCCACCCTTCCTTACTGATTTCTCTGCAGCCATGAACTTCAAACTGAACGGTTTCAATATGTTCAAAGGCTTCAAAGGCTTTCGCTTGCTGGTCAGACAGGAACTGGCTTCGGGAGATTCAATGTGTTGCTGTAAGAATTCTGCAAACGAATGCAGACTATGAGAACCTAGGGATTCTCCCACGGACATGTACCTGTGACAGCATTAGAGATGCGAGGGAAGGGGAAGAGGTCATATGCATTCTCAGAAGATTTTGAAGATAAATCAGTTTGAAGACATTGACCTCATGTTGCGAAGACATTCACTTATATGTTGAGAGTCGGTTCCAGATTTGTACGAATCCGTGAATAAGTACAAGTGAGGAATCTAACTAGATGTGAAGCTTAAGTGAATATACTAGGCAGTATGAGATGCAGACAGAATAGATCTAACTTTGTATAGACAGAAACCAATTTTGGTAAATTGGATGAATCATTGAGGATCAAAAAGCTGGTAAAAATAGAGTTATATTTACCACACGAAGAACTGCTAGATGGGATGAAAGGAGACCGAGCAGTTCAATCCACCGTGCCCTAACTTGGCGACGGAGGACACCTACGGCGGCGGCGGAGAGGACGATGCCCGCGGCCGGCGTGAGGACGGCGTCGGAGAAGTCGCGGCAGCTAAGCGCTTCGTCGCCGGCGTCGTCGAGAGCTAGCGGTGGCGCTAGGGTTTTGACGAGGTGGAGAGGTGGAAGAAGGTTTTCTTGACCGCAGGGGACACGTATTTATAAGTAGGTGTGCGGCACAGCGCAATTACGCAGGTGCCCCTGTCTGTTCACATCCGTGGGATACATGGCAAGCATGCAACATACTCAGAGTTGTCCCACATTCCCACGCCCGCCAAGTTTGTCGGATGGTTGTTCCGGCTTCTCCGGATATCGACAATAAAGATGAATCATTTAAATAGGACTTGATGTTTGTCTCTGTGTCTTCTACTGACAAGGATGCAGAGAAGACATTCGACAGTTTCAATAGAATGCATATGATTTGGACAGATAGAGTTTGAGATAGTAAGCATAGAGAGATTAGGGTCCGATCACATTCACTTAGTTCAAAAGATTCAACAATGAAGACATAGCTATAAGTGAATGCTGTAGAGGACAGAATACTAGTATATATATATATATATATATATATATATATGAGAAAGCAATCAACTCAACATAGTGAAGTAAATCATGAAGATAAGTTGAAAGTTGAAGACAAATCAATATGCGAAGATATTCAACAATAACGCCATGAGTGAAACACTTCAAACCAAGAAATTTGGTGGTGGCGTTACCCACCGTATAGGAAGTATTAGACCCAGACACGGCGCACAATTATCGTGGCGCTCCGAAGTCAAATTCCATGTTAATGTATTCACACTCAGAATGTAAGTCTTCATTGATTGAAGATATACTTTACTTCGTGTGTTGCACATCTAAGTCATCAACATGCATAAGTGTTAGGATGTGTGCCTGATCACAGGACATTTGAGGATTCCAAGATATTTAGCTCACACCGTAACTTGCAAAACCTTTTCTCATCCAAGGGCTTTGTGAAGATATCTGCCAGTTGCTCTTCAGTGTTGACGTGAATGATGTCAATATCTTTCTTCATGACATGATCTCTGAGAAAATGATGACGAATTTCAATGTGCTTTGTCTTCGAGTGCTGAACTGGATTGTTGGCAATCTTGATGGCGCTTTCGTTGTCGCAGAAGAGAGGGACTTGCTTCAGATTGATGCCATAGTCCTTGAGAGTTTGCTTCATCCACAGAAGCTGAGCACAACAAGATCCAGCAGCAATGTATTCAGATTCAGCAGTTGAGAGTGATACACAGTTTTGCTTCTTTGAAGACCAACAGACAAGTGATCGTCCCAGAAAGTGACATGTTCCTGATGTTGACTTGCGATCCACCTTGTCACCAGCATAATCAGCATCCGAGAATCCAACCAGATCAAACCTTGAGCCCTTTGGATACCATAATCCGAGTGTTGGGGTGTAAGCCAAATATCTAAGAATTCGCTTCACAGCTAAGTGATGCGATTCCTTTGGTGCCGCTTGGAATCGAGCACACATGCAAACACTAAGCATAATATCTGGCCTAGATGCACATAGGTAAAGTAAAGAACCAATCATGGAGCGGTATACCTTTTGATCGAACTCTTTACCATTGTCGTCGGGACCAAGATGATGTTTGGCTGGCATTGGCGTCGTGTAACCTTTGCAATCTTGCATGCCGAACTTCTTCAGACAGTCTTTGAGATATTTTTCTTGAGATATGAAGATGCCATTTCTTTGCTGACGAATTTGAAGACCAAGGAAGAACTTCAGCTCACCCATCATGGACATCTGATATTGCTCTTGCATCATGTATCCAAACTCATCACTATACTTCTGGTTGGTGCAGCCGAAGATTATGTCATCCACATATATTTGGCATACAAACAGTTCACCATCATATGTCTTCGTGAAGAGTGTGGGATCTAGGGATCCTGGTTTGAAGCCTTTGCTCTTCAGGAAGTCTTTGATTGTATCATACCAAGCGCGAGGAGCTTGTTTGAGGCCATACAGTGCTTTGTTTAGTTTGTACACCATATCAGGATGTTTTGGATCTTCAAAGCCAGGTGGTTGAGCAACATACACTTCTTCTTCAATCTTGCCATTGAGGAAAGCACTTTTCACATCCATTTGATATAGCAAGATGTTGTGGTGATTAGCATAGGCTAGCAGTATGCGAATAGCTTCAAGCCTAGCCACAGGAGCAAATGTTTCATCGAAGTCAATTCCTTCAACTTGAGTATATCCTTGTGCCACTAGACGTGCTTTGTTTCTGACGACTTGACCATGCTCATCTTGCTTGTTCCGATATATCCATTTAGTGCCAATAATGTTATGCTTGCGAGGGTCAGGGCGCTTGACAAGTTCCCAAACATTATTCAGCTTGAACTGTTGAAGTTCTTCTTGCATGGCTTGAATCCATTCAGGTTCCATAAAGGCTTCAGCAACTTTCTTGGGTTCAGATATTGATACAAATGAAAAATGCCCACAGAAATTTGCTAACTGTGTTGCTCTTGAGCGAGTAAGCGGACCAGGTGCATTGATGCTATCAATTATCTTCTCAATTTGTACTTCATTTGCAACACGAGGATGAACTGGACGAAGCCTTGCTCATGCTGATCATTGTCATCATTGGAGGATTGTCTTCGGTCTGAGCATTGTCTTCAGGTTGGTTTGGTGCAGAAATGATAAGTTCCTCTTCAGGCTGTGCTTCAAGGGCATGATTTCACCAGTTCCCATCAGCTTGATAGATTCACTGGAAGGAGCTTCATCTAATGTGCTTGGCAGGAGCTCTCGTTGTGAACCATTGGTTTCATCAAATCGCACGTCCACAGTTTCAACGATTTTGTAGTGGAAGAGGTTGAAGACTCTGTAAGAGTGCGAATCCTTTCCATAACCGAGCATGAAGCCTTCGTGAGCTTTGGGTTCAAATTTTGACTTGTGATGGGGATCCTTGATCCAGCACCTAGCACCAAAGACTCTGAAGTAGCTGACATTTGGCTTCTTGCCAGTAAGGAGCTCATAGGATGTTTTGCCCAGAAGCTTATGGATGTAGACACGGTTGATGATGTGACAAGCTGTATCAATAGCTTCAGGCCAGAACTTTCTTGGTGTCTTGTACTCGTCGAGCATTGTTCGAGCCATCTCAATGAGGGTTCTGTTCTTGCGCTCTACAATGCCATTTTGCTGAGGTGTGTATGGAGCAGAAAATTCATGAGTGATTCCCATTGTATCCATATAAAGATCAAGCCCGATGTTCTTGAATTCAGTGCCGTTATCACTTCTGATATGCTTGATCTTGACGCCATAATTGTTCATTGCTCGATTGGCGAATCGTCTGAAGACATCTTGTACTTCAGTCTTGTAGAGAATTATGTGCACCCATGTATATCTTGAGTAGTCATCAACAATGACGAAGCCATAGAGACACGCCGTTGTTGTGAAGGTAGAGTAGTGAGTAGGGCCAAATAAGTCCATGTGCAACAGCTCGAAGGGTTGAGATGTCATCATGATTGTCTTCGAGGGGTGCTTGGCCCTAGTCATCTTTCCAGCTTCGCAGGCACCACACAAATGATCTTTCTTGAACTTGACACCTTCGATGCCTATGACATGCTTCTTCTTGACGAGAGTGTGTAAGTTCCTCATGCCAGCATGCCCCAGCCTTCGATGCCAGAGCCAGCATTCTGAAGCTTTTGCAAGAAGACATACGGCAAGCTGTGGACCTGCTGAGAAATCTACCATGTATAGATCACCTTTCCTATACCCTTCAAAGACTAGAGACTTGTCAGATTCCATTAGTACAAGGCAACGATATTTTCCGAATATCACAATCATGTTTAAGTCACAAAGCATTGAGACAGACATTAAGTTGAATCCAAGGGATTCAACAAGCATCACTTTATCCATGTGTTGATCCTTTGAGATTGCAACTCTACCTAGACCCAATACCTTGCCTTTACCAGTGTCAGCAAATGTGATTTGACTCTTGTCGGATGGACGTAAGGTTGAGTCCATGAGAAGACTTCGATCACCAGTCATATGATTAGTGCATCCGCTGTCCATAATCCATTCTGAAGCACGAGGTGTCATACCCTTGGCACCGCGTGCCATGAAGCAGTAGGTGGGAGCAGGATCGTCCTTGTCATCATCAGCATTGGTGTGGGAGTCATTGTCTTCAGTATTGAAGATGGACTTGGCAACGTAGGCTGTGGCTAGAGCCAGACTTGCAACGCCAGAGTCGGACTCAGCTTCAGATTCCACCTCCGCCTCCTCAGAAGCAGACTCCTCCTCTGGATCCATTTCCTTGCCAACAAAAGCACGAGCCTTGCCAGATGAGCTCTTCTTATGAGATGAAGACTTTGATGAGGACTTGGAAGAAGACTTTGAAGATTTCTTCTTCTTCTTGTCATCAGAGTCATATTCCTTGCTCTTCTTCTTCTTCTTCTCGTTGTCCCACTGAGGACACTCAGAGATGTAGTGCCCAGGCTTCTTACACTTGTGACATGTTCTCTTCTTGTTGTCTTGAGTGGAAGCTTCATCATTTCTTGAACTGGATCGTGAAGACTTTCTGAAGCCCTTCTTCTTGGTGAATTTCTGGAACTTCTTCACAAGCATAGCAAGTTCCCTTCCAATGTCTTCAGGATCATCAGAACCGCAGTCAGATTCTTCTTCTTCAGATGAGGAAACAACTTTTGCCTTCAAAGCACGAGTTCGGCCATAGTTGGGGCCATAGATATCTCTTTTCTCAGAAAGCTGGAACTCATGTGTGTTGAGCCTCTCAAGTATATCAGACGGATCGAGAGTCTTGAAGTCAGGACGTTCTTGTATCATGAGGGCAAGGGTGTCAAAGGAGCTGTCAAGAGATCTCAGCAGCGTCTTGACGATTTCATGCTTGGTGATCTCAGTGGCGCCGAGAGCCTGAAGCTCATTTGTGATGTCGGTGAGGCGATCAAACGTGAGCTGGACATTTTCATTGTCGTTTCTCTTGAAGCGGTTGAAGAGATTGCGAAGAACACTGATCCTCTGGTCTCTCTGTGTAGAGACGCCTTCGTTGACCTTGGATAGCCAGTCCCAGACTAGCTTTGACGTTTCCAGAGCACTCACACGGCCATACTGTCCTTTGGTCAGATGACCACAGATGATGTTCTTTGCAGTCGAGTCCAGTTGAATGAACTTCTTGACATCAGCAGGGGTGACACCTTCACCAGTTTTGGAACGCCGTTCTTGACGACATACCAGAGGTCGACATCAATGGCTTCAAGATGCATGCGCATCTTATTCTTCCAGTAGGGATATTCAGTTCCATCGAACACGGGGCAAGCAGCGGAGACTTTGATTATCCCTGCAGTCGACATAGCTAAACTCCAGGTGGTTAAACCGAATCACACAGAACAAGGGAGTACCTTGCTCTGATACCAATTGAAAGTGCTAGTTATCGACTAGAGGGGGGGTGAATAGGCGATTTTTATCAAAGTCTTCAAAACGTGGAAGTTTCGAAGACAAACAATAGAAATGACCTAATTGATATGCAGCGGAAGATAAACTACAACAAGCAAGCCATAGTCAAGTATGCAATAGTGTTAACGTACGAAGACTAATAGCAGCTAGGTAGTAAGGATCAGGATGGAAGATAGTATGAAGCCAATCAACAATAGTAGTCAAGCAATGAAGTCAAACAGATAAGACAGATAAGCAATGACTTCACGAAGACAAACTCAAAGTAAAGGAGGGAAGAGATAGAACCAGTCACTTGTTGAAGACACAGATTTGTTGGACCAGTTCCAGTTGCTGTGACAACTGTACGTCTGGTTAGGGAGGCTGAGATTCAACTCAGAAGACCGTGTCTTCACCTTATTCCCCTTGAGCTAAGGACACACAGTCCTCGCCCAATCACTCTGGTAAGTCTTCAAGGTAGACTTCCGAACCTTCACAGACTTCGTTCACCGGCAATCCACAATGACTCTTGGATGCTCAGAACGCGACGCCTAACCGGCTGGAGGATACACAGTCCTCAAGTGTAATAAGTCTTCAGGTCACACAGACAGAAAGACTTCAGTGATGCCTAACACTCTTTGGCTCTGGGTGTTTGGGCTTTGTCCTCGCAAGGATTTCTCTCTCAAAGGCTTCGAGGTGGGTTGCTCTCAAAACGACAAAAGCCGTAAACTAACTCTGAGCAGCCACCAATTTATGGTGTAGGGGTGGGCTATTTATAGCCACAAGGCAACCCGACCTGATATGTTCGAAATGACCCTGGGTCACTAAGGAACTGACACGTGTTCCAACGGTCAGATTTCAAACACACACGGCAACTTTACTTGGGCTACAAGCAAAGCTGACTCATCCAGCTCTGGATAAGATTTGCTCTCATTGTCTTCGCTCGAAGACATAGGATTTGGGTTGAGCATCACTTCAGCTACTCTGACTTAGTTCACTTGGACCCCACTTAACAGTACGGTGGTTCCTATGACTCAACAAAGAAGAAAAGGTAACAACAAAACAACTCAGTCTTCGCGCTCCATAATCTTCACTCAATGTCTTCTCATGTCATAGACTTCAGTGTGAATATCTTCACACACCACCATTGTCTTCAATGTCTTCATACATTTTTAGGGGTCATCTCCGGTAGGTAAACCGAATCAATGAGGGACACTCCCTGCGTTATCCTGCAATTATCACAAACGCATTAGTCCCTCAACCAACTTAGTCGTCAATACTCCAAAACCAACTAGGGGTGGCACTAGATGCACTTACAGTTCCTCTGACTATGAGATTATGCAACTCCCAAATACCGGAGGAACACCTTGTGTGCTATCAAACGTCACAACGTAACTGGGTGATTATAAAGATGCTCTACAGGTGTCTCCGAAGGTGTTTGTTGGGTTGGCATAGATCGAGAATAGGATTTTTCACTCCGTGTATCAGAGAGGTATCTCTAGGCCCTCTCAGTAATGCACATCAATATAAGCCTGGCAAGCAATGTGACTAATGAGATAGTTGCGGGATGAAGCATTATGGAATGAGTAAAGGGACTTGCCGGTAATGAGATTGAACTAGGTATAATGATACCGACAATCAAATCTCGGGCAAGTAACATACCGATGACAAAGAGAACAACGCATGTTGTTGTGCGGTTTGACCGATAAAGATCTTTGTAGAATATGTAGGAGCCAATATGAGCATCTAGGTTCCGCTATTGGTTATTGATCGGAGATGTGTCTCGATCATGTCTACATAGTTCTCGAACTCGTAGGGTTCGCACGCTTAACGTTCGATGACAATTTGTATTATGAGATCACGGACATGATGAGGAGTCTCAAAATGGTTGATAGGTAAACATTGATATACTGGAAGGTGGTATTCAGACACCGGAAGGGTTCCGGAGTGTACCGGGTACAAACCGGAGTATCGGAAGGGTTACCGGAACCCCCCGGTGGAAGATATGGCCATATAGGACATGCGAGGGAGGCTAACCAGCCCACAAGGGAGGAGACCGAATTGGACTAGTTAAAGGGGGCGCCACCCCCCTTTCCTTCTCCTACTCCCTCTCCTTCCCTCTTTCAACCTCTGTGAGAAGGAAAAAAATAGGCAGGGGGGAGGGGGGGGGGGCGAATCTTACTAGGAGTGGAGTCCTAGTAGGACTCCCCCTTCCTTCGTGCGCCCCTAGTGGTCGGCCTCCTCCTCCCTCCTTTATATACGGGGGTAGGGGGCACCCCAAAGGAAAACATTGTCTTAGCCGTGTGCGGTGCCCCCCCTCCACCGTTTACTCCTCCGATAGTATCATCGTAGTGTTTAGGCAAAGCCCTGCGTGGATCACATCATCAACACCGTCATCACACTGTCGTGCTGACGAAACTCTCCCTCGACCCTCTGCTGGATCAAGAGTTCGAGGGACATCATCGAGATGAACGTGTGCTGAACTCGGAGATGTCGTACGTTCGGTGCTACATCGGTTGGATCGTGAAGATGTTCGACTACATCAACTGTGTTAACATAACGCTTCCACTTTCGGTCTACGAGGGTACATGGACACACTGTCCCCCTCTTGTTGGTATGCATCTCCTAGATAGATCTTGCGTGATCATAGGATTTTTTTTGAAATTGCATGCTACGTTCCCCAACAGTGGCATCCAAGCCAGGTCTATGCGTAGATGATATGCACGAGTAGAACACAAAGAGTTGTGGGCGATAATAGTCATACTGCTTACCACAACGTCTTACTTTGATTCGGCGGTATTGTTGGATGAAGCAGCCCAGACCGACATTACATGATCGCGTTCATGAGACTGGTTCTATCGACGTGCTTTGCACATAGGTGGCTGGCGGGTGTCTGTTTCTCCAAATTTAGTTGAATCGAGTTTGACTACGCCAGTCCTTGTTGAAGGTTAAAACAACACACTTCATGAAAAATCATTGTGGTTTTGATGCGTAGGTAAGAACGGTTCTTGCTAGAAGCCCGTAGCAGCCACGTAAAACTTGCAACAACAAAGTAGAGGACGTCTAACTTGTTTTTGCAGGTCTTGTTGTGATGTGATATGGTCAAGACATGATGAGATATAAATTGTTGTATGAGATGACCATGTTTTGCAACAGAGTTATCGATAACTGGCAAGAGCCATATGGTTGTTGCTTTATGGTATGATATGCAATCGCCATGTAATTGCTTTACTTTATCACTATGCGGTAGCGATAGTCGTAGAAGCAATAGTTGGCGAGATGACAATGATGCTATGATGGAGATCAAGTTGTCAAGCCGGTGACAATGGAGATCATGATGGTGCTTTGGAGATGGAAATCAAAGGCACAATATGATGATGGCCATATCATGTCACATATTTTGATTGCATGTGATGTTTATCTTTTATTCATCTTTTTTTGCTTAGTATGGCGGTAGCATTATAAGATGACCCCTCACTAAATTTCAAGGTATAAGTGTTCTCCCTGAGTATGCGCCCTTGCTACAGTTAGTCGTGCCGAGACACCACGTGATGATCGGGTGTGATAAGCTTTACGTTCACATACAATGGGTGCAAGCCAGTTTTGCACGTGAAGAATACTCGGGTTAAACTTGATGAGCCTAGCATATGCAGATATGGCCTCGGAACACTGAGATCAAAAGGTCGAACGTGAATCATATAGTAGATATGATCAACATAGAGATTTTCACCATTGAAAACTACTCCATCTTACGTGATGATCGGACACGGTTTAGTTGATATGGATCATGCGATCATTTAGATGACAAGAGGGATGTCTATCTAAGTGGGAGTTCTTAAGTAATATGATTAATTGAACTTTAATTATCATGAACTTAGTCCTGAATGTATTTGCAAATTATGTTGTAGATCATTTAGATGACAAGAGGGATGTCTATCTAAGAGGGATGTCCCTTATGTTTTGAAATGTTCCTAGAGAAAACTAAGTTGAAAGATGATAGTAGCAATGATGCGGACTAGGTCCGTGATCTGAGGTTTATCCTCATTGCTGCATAGAAGAATTATGTCCTTGATGCACTGCTAGGTGACAGACCTATTGCAGGAGCAGATGCAGACATTATGAATGTTTGGCTAGCTCAGTATGATGACTACTTGATAGTTTAGTGCACCATGCTTTATAGCTTAGAACCGGGACTTCAAAAACGTTTTGAAACGCCACAGAGCATATGAGATGTTCCAAGAGCTGAAATTGGTATTTCAGATTCATGCCCGTGTCGAGAGGTATGAGACCCCTGACAAGTACTTGCCTAAAAGGATGGAGGAGAATAGCTCAACTAGTGAGATATGCTCATAATGTCTGGGTACTACAATCGCTTGAATCAAGTGGGAGTTAATCTTCCAGATAAGATAGTGATTGACAGAGTTCTCTAGTCACCATCACCAAGTATTGGAACTTTGTGATGAACTATAATATGCAAGGGATGACAAAAGCAATTCCCGAGCTCTTTGTGATGCTGAAATCAACGAAGGTAGAAATCAAGAAAGAGCATCAAGTGTTGATGATTGACAAGACCACTAGTTTCAAGAAAAGGGCAAAGGGAAAGAAAGGGAACTTCAAGTAGAATGGCAAGCAAGTTGTCACTCTCGGGAAGAAGCCCGAGTTTGGACCTAAGCCTAAAACTGAGTGCTTCTACTGCAAAGGGACTGGTCACTGGAAGCGGAACTGCCCCAAGTATTTGGCGGATAAGAAGGATGGCCAAGTGAACAAAGGTATATTTGATATACATGTTATTGATGTGTACCTTGCTAGTGCTAGTAGTAACCCCTGGGTATTTGATACTTATTCAGTTGCTAAGATTAGTAAATCGAAATAGGAGTTGCAGAAATAGAGACTAGTTGAGGGTGAAGTGATGATGTATGTTGGAAGTGGTTCCAAGATTGGTATGATCATCATCGCACAACCCCTATACTTTCGGAATTAGAGTTGAACCTAAATAGATGTTATTTGGTGTTTGCGTTAAAGCATGAATATGATTAGATCATGTTTATTCCAATGCGGTTATTCATTTAAGATAGAGAATACTTGTTATTCTATTTACATGAATAAAACCTTCTATCGTCATACACCCAATATTGATGGTTTATTGAATCTCGATCGTAGTGATACACATATGAAAGTGCAACTATCCCTAGGTGGTTTTGGTAATTCCTAACAACATATAGCTCATTGAGCTAATACTATTCCAAGACAAATATTTTAGGAAAAGCTCAATGAATGGCATGGCATGGATGAGGAAAGTGGATCCCTCAAAATACTAAGGATAAAAGGATTGGCTCAAGCTTAAAGCTCAATACTCTTCATTTTATATTTTAATGATCCAAGATCACATTGAGTCTATAGGAAAATCCAATACTATCAAGGAGGGATGAGGTGTTGCTTAATGAGTTTCTTGCTCCATAGTGCTTAGTGATATGCTCCAAAAACCCTCAACTACTTTCTCATATCCACATATGACCTAAACCTAAAGTCAAACTCGGCCCCACCGATTCTTTCTTTCCGGCGCCACCGAGTTCAGATGTCATAGCCACTGCCACAAACCCTAGGAAAATCGGTCTCACCGATAGGGATCTTGGTCTCACCGAGATGGGATTGTAATCTCTCTGTTTCCCTTTGTCACGTTTCGGTCTAACCGAAGTGAGCGATCGGTCCCACCGAGATTGCAATGTAAACTCTCTGTTTCCTTTTTGTAACATTTCGGTCTCACCAAAATGAGTGAATCGGTCCCACCGAGTTTACCTGACCAACTCTCTGGTTAGCTAATTACCAAAATCGGTCCCACCGAGTTTGTGTAATCGGTCTCACCGAGATTATGTTATGCCCTAACCCTAACCATATCGGTCCTACCAAGTTGCGTGTCGGTCCCACCGAAATCACTAACGGTCACTAGGTTTACTAAATCGGTCCGACCAAGTTTGTTGATTCGGTCCCACCGAGATTGGTAAATTGCGTGTAACGGTTAGATTCTTTGTGTAGGCTATATATACCCCTCCACCTCCTCTTCATTCGTGGAGAGAGCCATCAGAACAAACCTACACTTCCAACTTACCATTTCTGAGAGAGAACTACCTACTCATGTGTTGAGGCCAAGATATTCCATTCCTACCATATGAATCTTGATCTCTAGCCTTCCCTAAGTTGCTTTCCACTCAAATCTTCTTTCCACCAGATCCAAATCCTGTGAGCGAGAGTTGAGTGTTGGGGAGACTATCATTTGAAGCACAAGAGCAAGGAGTTCATCATCAACACACCATTTGTTACTTCTTGGAGAGTGGTGTCTCCTAGATTGGCTAGGTGTCACTTGGGAGCCTCCGACAAGATTGTGGAGTTGAACCAAGGAGTTTGTAAGGGCAAGGAGATCGCCTGCTTCGTGAAGATCTACCGCTAGTGAGGCAAGTCCTTTGTGGGCGACGGCCATGGTGGGATAGACAAGGTTGCTTCTTCGTGGACCCTTCATGAGTGGAGCCTTCCGTGGACTCGCACAACCATTACCCTTCGTGGGTTGAAGTCTCCATCAACGTGGATGTACGATAGCACCACCTATCGGAACCACGACAAAAACATCCGTGTCTCCAATTGCGTTTGAATTCTCCAAACCCTACCCTTTACATTCTTGCAAGTTGCATGCTTTACTTTCCGCTGCTCATATACTCTTTGCATGCTTGCTTGAATTGTGTGAAGATTGCTTGACTTGTGCTAAGATAGCTAAAATCTGCCAAAGACTAAAATTGGGAAAAGGTTAAGCTTTTAATTGGTCAAGTAGTCTAATCACCCCCCTATGGACATACTTCAAGGTCCTACAAGTGGTACAGAGCTTTGGTATCCATTTGCTTTGATTTCCATAGCTTTTGGTGGTCATAGCCTTGGTTTCACAACCTAGGAGAGTATGGCGTCTAGCAAGGGAAATTATCACCGTAGAGGTCCTTACTTTGATGGTACTAATTTTGCTAGTTGGAAGCATAAGATGAAAATGCATATTCTCGGACATAACCCCGCCGTTTGGGCTATTGTGTGTATTGGCTTGCAAGGTCAATTCTTTGATGGGAAAGAACCGAACCGTGAAGCTAGCGCGGATGAATTGAAGATGCCGCAATACAATGCTCAAGCTTGTGATATTCTCTTCAACGGATTGTGCCCCGAAGAATTCAACAAATTCAGCCGTCTTGAGAACGCAAAGGAAATTTGGGATACTTTGATTGATATGCATGAAGGTACCGACTTCGTCAAGGAATCCAAGTTGGATGTGCTCCAAAGTCAACTTGACAAGTTCAAAATGAAGGATGGTGAAGGTGTCGCTGAAATGTACTCTAGGCTTGCTCTTATCACAAATGAGATTGCGGGCTTAGGAAGTGAAGAGATGACCGATAGATTCATCATCAAGAAGATCCTAAGAGCATTGGATGGAAAATATGATACCGTGTGCACATTGATCCAAATGATGCCCAATTACAAGAATCTCAAGCCAACGGAGGTCATTGGAAGAATTGTTGCTCATGAGATGTCACTCCAGGATAAGGAGGAACTTCACAACAAGTCAAGTGGTGCTTACAAAGCCTCATGTGAAGCCCCTACATCATCAAGTGAGAAACAAACCTTCAATGAAGAATTGAGCTTAATGGTGAAGAACTTCAACAAATTCTACAAGAGTAGAAGCAAAGAAAGAAGCTCTAAGTCAAGGTCCTACAATGACAAAAGATCTTCCAGTCGAGAGCGCAATTGCTACAACTGTGGGAGACCCGGACACTATTCCAACGAGTGTACGACACCCTACAAAAGAAGAGAAGATTCTCCCAAGAGAAGAAGTAGAATAGAAGAATCACCACCAAGGGAGAGAAGGAGTAGAGATGATCGTTATGAACGAAGAACATCCCGGAGAAGCAAGGATTCGGAAAGGAAGGACAAGTCATCAAAGAGCTACACAAAACGAAGACATCAAGCTCATGTTGGTGAATGGGTATCCGGTTCCGACTCTGAACATCACTCCGAGAGAAGCTATCACTCCGACTCCGAACACACTCAAGTTGAAGGTGTTGCCGGTCTAGCACTTGTGTCGACCAACTCCTACGACATATTTGATTCACCAAATGAAGGAATTGGAAGATGCTTCATGGCTAAAGGCCCTAAGGTAACTCACCCCGAGTATGTTGATTTCAATAGTGATGAAGATGACTTGTTAGGTGATGATGATTTACTAATTGAGAACTCTAGTGATGAATACTATGATGAAACGTCAATTAATCATGCTAAACAAGATAAAACGAATGACAATGATAAGGAGAAGATTGAGCTTCTAACTAAAGAACTAAACACTCTTAAGTTAGCTCATGAAACTATCTTAGGGGATCATCGAGAAATTTTGAGGACTCATGAGAAGTTACGCTTTGAAAATCTCAATCTTGAGCAAGAGCATGAGTTCTTAAAAGCAATCAATGATGATCTTCGCAAGAAAAGTTCTTCTTACATTGCCAAGCGTTTACTCTTATCTACTTACATGCCTCAAGTCAAGTCCACTAACAAGAACAAGAAGGATTCTTCCTCTAGTAGTAACAATAATCATGCTAAATCCAATATTGTTGCTTCTAGTAGTTCTCTTGATTCCGCTAATGATTCTCTTAGCCAAGTTACACTTGAGCAAGAAAATAGCTTATTGAAGGGAATTATAGAGAAAGGTGTTTACAAGAGCCTTGCCGGGAGTAAGCAATTTGAGGAAATTGTACACAAGCAAGGAAGGCACCGGAAGAATCAAGGTGTTGGTTTTGAACGAAAGTTCAATGCCAATGGAGTTGAGTGGGAAGAAGATCAATACCCCAAGACGAAGTTTGTTCCTCAACAAGAGAAGTATGATCCTACTTCCTTCAAGGGGACACAAGCTCAAGATGATCTTCCACCACAAGACCACAAGCACAAAGGCAAGGACAAGCTTCAAGAGGAGATTGATGCATTTGAAGAAGCTCCTAAGGCCTTGGTCAAGTGGGTTCCCAAGACTATGTCAAGTTCTACTTCATCAAGCACGACTACAACTCCAAGGATTCCCATCAAGATGATGTGGATCCCAAAGAAGAAGAACTAGAGAGTTCTTGAGGGTGGCTCCGCCAACATTCTTCCTTCATATCATTATGGCAAGGACAAGTGCAATCAACTTCCACATCTTGCACTAGTTCAAGGAGTCACAAACCCTCATGTTGGTAAGGCAAGGGACAAGGTAACCTAATGCTTTCATGGACATCATCTTGTGTGTGCATCACTCTATGTCTACGGATATACTTGTTTGTTCCTTGTGGGACTAACCCGTGTAGATATTGAAAGTGCAACTCACTCCAAAGGATTGCTCCAAATGATCTTCATCAACATTGAGCATCCACATCTTCAACACCTACATGAAGTCATCATCGACAAAACCCAAGGTTAGTTCATCCCTCATAGGGGGGATCTCACATCTAGGGGGAGCTTAACTCTAAGAATTGAGTCAAAGCAACTCTAATGATGTGAACACATCAATGCATTATGTAAAAGTGGTAACCCCACTTGAGCTTAAACGATGACTATGACCTATGATCAAATGTTCTCATTTGACTCCTAAGTCAATATACTCATATATAGATGACCTAGTCATCGCCAATTGTTTGATAGATGCTAGAATTGGTTGTGCATGCTTTGCCACATATTTCATTTGCCATTTTATTGTGTGAGAATGTTGGTTGCATATTTTACTCATTCGAGGACATCCACTTGTTGCTTTGATTGATTGGCTTCTTTTTCTTTTGCCAATTGGATGAACAAGAATGCCTAAGAACCTTCTCTAGCTATCTATGCTTTTCTTGTCTCAAACCCTATTCATGCTACATCACAAAATTTGATCAAGTCAGATTCAAACCACTCTGTGTGAGGAGCACTTGGAGTCCCCGATTCGTCATAGAATTAACCTTCCAAAACTTCTTTGTGGGTTTCGGTCTGACCGATTCTTCCATTTTGGTCATACCGAGATCACTAAGTCGATCTAAGTTTTTAATCTCGATGCAACTGATTTGAACATTTCGGTCACACCGAGTTGCTGTAATTGTCAATAGTTATGCATCTCGATGCCACCGAGTTGTTCCACTCGGTCACACCGACAGGGTCAGGCTATATATACTCACGGGAAATTTTTTGGAAACTTTCTCCAAACTTCTTCACCCACACATAGCTCGCTCTGCCTCCAGGGTCTCCGGATCATCCTCTTTGTCACCAGCCGCCTCCCGTCGCTATAGTCCGCCGCTGTCAATGGAATTCAACCCCGTCGTTGCCGCCGTAGAGAGTTCATCGCCAAGCTAGGGTATGGACTCGATCACAGTGCTACCCCCGTCCGATTCCTAGTGCATTGTGTTCATCATGATTCTTGCCATGATTGAAACGATTATATCCAGTCAAAACAATCCATTGATTAGAAGTGAATTGGAAATTTAGGGTTAGGTTTCCGCCGAAACCATCTCGGACCCACCGAGTTGTAAAACTCGGTGAGGGAGTCCTGGATTAGGGGGTGTCCGGATGGCCGGACTATGACCTTTGGCCGGACTCCCGGACTATGAAGATACAAGATTGAAGACTTCATCCCGTGTCCGGATGGGACTTTCCTTGGCGTGGAAGGCAAGCTTGGAGATACAATATGAAGATCTCCTCCCATTGTAACCAACTCTGTGTAACCCTAGCCCTCTCCGGTGTCTATATAAACCAGAGAGTTTTAGTCCGTAGGACGAACAACAATCATACCATAGGCTAGATTCTAGGGTTTAGCCTCTCTGATCTCGTGGTAGATCAACTCTTGTATTACCCATATCATCAATATTAATCAAGCAGGAGTAGGGTTTTACCTCCACCGAGAGGGCCCGAACCTGGGTAAAAACATCGTGTCCCTTGTCTCTTGTTACCATCCGCCTAGACGCATAGTTCGGGACCCCCTACCCGAGATCCGCCGGTTTTGACACCGACATTGGTGCTTTCATTGAGAGTTCTTCTGTGTCGTCACCTTTAGGCCCGATGACTTCTTCGATCGTCAACCACGACGCGGTCCAGGGTGAGACTTTTCTCCCCGGACAGATCTTTGTATTCGGCGGCTTCGCACTGTGGGCCAACTCGCTTGGACATCTGGAGCATATCGAAAGCTACGCCCTTGGCCATCAGGTCAGGTTTGGAAGCTTAAATTACACGGCCGACATCCGCGGGGACTTGATCTTCGACGGATTCAAGCCACGGCTGAGCGTGCCGCACTGTCCTGATGGGCATGATCTAACTCTACTGCTGGACAACGCCCAGAGTGCCGCTCAGGTGTCCGCTCCGATCATTAGCTCGGAGCCGACTGCGCTAGTCGGGGATGGACGGTTGGACGCCGCCCCAGGAGCCGCAATCTCTACGATGATTGCAAGGCCCGTGACTACAAGGTGCCGGACTCCGTTCTGGACTCCGAATCTCCTGCACCCCTTCCGATCGAACCCGATTGGGCTCCGATCATGGAGTTCACCGCCGCGGACGTCTTTCAGCACTCGCCCTTTGGCGATATCCTAAACTCCCTAAAGTCTCTCTCTTTGTCAGGAGAGCCCTGGCCGGACTATGGTCAGCAGGGTTGGGATGTGGACGACGAAGAAATTCGAAACCCACCCACCACCCACTTTGTAGCCACTATCAACGATCTAACCAACATGCTCGACTTCGACTCCGAAGACATCGACGGTATGGACGCCGATGAAGGAGACGACCAAGAACCAGCACCTATAGGGCACTGGAAGGCCACCTCGTCATATGACATATACATGGTGGACACCCCCAAAGCAGGGGATGGCAATGAAAAAGCGGAGGACGACCCCTCCAAGAAGCAACCCAAGCGCCGATGTCAGCGGCGCCGCTCTAAATCCCGCCAAAGCAAGAACGGCGAATCCGGCACCGGAGACGTCAACACCCCGGACAGTGCCGAAGACATCCCCCTCCAGCAGGATTCAGCGCAGGAGGACGAAGGAGCTAGCCCTCATGAGAGAGCGCCCGACAGAGAGGTCGAGGACAACAATTATATGCCTCCCTCCGAAGACGAGGCAAGCCTCGACGACGACGAATTCATCATGCCAGAGGATCCCATCGAACAAGAGCGTTTCAAACGCAGGCTTATGGCCACGGCAAGCAGCCTCAAGAAAAAACAGCAGCAGCTTAGAGCTGACCAAGACCTGCTAGCCGACAGATGGACTGAAGCCCTGGCGGCCGAAGAGTATAAACTCGAACGCCCCTCCAAGAGTTACCCAAAGCGCAGGCTGCTACCCCAACTAGAGGAGGAATCAACTAAACCTACATCACCAGCGTACGATGCGCCCGATCGGCCACCCCGTGGCCACGACAGAGAGGCCCTCCGGCCCTCAATCCAAGCCGCACCCCGACGCCGCTCTAAGAATACCAGAGCACGGGGAAACGCAACAGACCTGCGAGACATATTGGAGGATAAGGCAAGGCAAACAAGATCGATCTACGGATCGCGTGGGCGCCCCACATTACGTGATGATAACCGTCACACCGGATATGATAAATACGGCCAGGCCGAATACAACATACCAAGATCATCCGAGATGCGTCGCGATATAGCCCAGTACAGGGGCGCCGCACACCCACTATGCTTCACAGATGAAGTAATGGATCATCAAATCCCCGAAGGTTTTAAACCCGTAAACATCGAATCATACGATGGCACAACTGATCCCGCGGTATGGATCGAGGATTATCTCCTTCATATCCACATATACTCATTTGACTCCTAAGTCAATATACTCATATATAGATGACCTAGTCATCGCCAATTGTTTGATAGATGCTAGAATTGGTTGTGCATGCTTTGCCACATATTTCATTTGCCATTTTATTGTGTGAGCATGTTGGTTGCATATTTAACTCATTCAAGGACATCCATTTGTTGCTTTGATTGATTGGCTTCTTTTTCTTTTGCCAAGTGGATGAACAAGAATGCCTAAGAACCTTCTCTAGCTATTTATGCTTTTCTTGTCTCAAACTCTATTCATGCTACATCATAAAATTTGATCAAGTCAGATTCGAACCACTCTGTGTGAGGAGCACTCGGAGTCCCCGATTCATCATGGACTTAAACTTCCAAAACTTCTTTGTGTGTTTTGGTCTGACCGATTCTTCCATTTCGGTCATACCGAGATCACTAAGTCGATCTAGGTTTTCAATCTCGGTGCAACCGATTTGAACTTTTCGGTCTCACCTCGTTGCTGTAACTGTCAACAGTTATGCATCTCGGTGCCACCGAGTTGTTCCACTCGGTCACACCGACAGGGTCGGGCTATATATACTCACGGGCAAAAATTTGGAAAACTTCTCCAAACCCCTTCGCCCGCGCATAGCTCGCTCTGCCTCCTAGGTCTCCGGATCGTCGACTTCGTCGCCAACCGCCTCCAGTCGCTGGTCTCTACCACCGTCAACGGAATTCATCCCCGCCGTTGCCGCTGTAGTGAGTTCATCGCCAAACTAGGGTATGGACTCGATCACAGTGCTATCCCCGTCCAATTCCTAGCACATTGTGTTCATTATGATTCTTGCCATGATTGAAACGCATCTATCCAGTCAAAACAATCTTTAGATTAGATGTGAATTGAAAATTTAGGGTTAGGTTTCCGCCGAAACCATCTCGGACCCACCGAGTTGAAAAACTCAGTTCCACCGATTCGGCTAAGGCCATTGCACAAGTGATTCTCGGTCTGACCGAGAATTGCAAATTGGTGTGACCGATTTTAGAACTCTGTGAAACCCTAGCAGTCTTGGTGCCACCGAACTGTGACTCGGTCTAACCGAGATCACCAGTTTAGGTCCCAAAAGCTACTTCGGTATCACCGAGTTTGTAAATCGGTTGATCCGAAATGCTTTCTATGGAAAACTAAAACTAAGTTTTTGAATCATTCTTTTGCAAAAATCTCTGCATTTTGTGATGCTCATCCATTCTATCTCAACTACAACTATTCACAGGGTCAGCAGTCAGTGTTTGCAGCATGTCAGACCAAAGTGACAGCCAGAACAGGGAAGAGGAGCAGATTCACATGAGTGAGGGCACTAGTCCCTCTAGCACCTCAGATGATGGCAGCAGGAGCACTCCTAGCAATTTGCCCAATGCAGCCACAAGAGCCAGAAGGAAGAGAAACTCAGACTCTGAAGATGAATACTATGTGACGGCTGAAGATGAGGCTACTTCCAAGAAGATAGTGCTCAAAAAGGAGTATGGCTCAGCTAAGACCACAAAGCCTGGACTAAACAGGAAGGTCCCTGCCAAGAGGACACCTATGCTAAAGGTCAGAGGATCAACACAAGAACCTGAGAAACCTGATCCCAAAGAGCCAGCTACAGAAGGAAAGAAGAGGAAGGAAAGGGCCAAAAAGACCATGGCCAGAGTTGTTGGACAACCTTCCATGATGGAAGAGGAGGAGGAAGAAGAGGTTGCTGCACCAGCACCCAAGGCACAAAAGCTGATGGGTGATGCTATAAGGTCAGGGGCTGCATCATCAAAGCCCAAAGAAGCACCCAAAGCTGCCTCCAAGGCCAAGTCTGCACCTAAGAGGAATACCAGGAGCATACCAGCTGCTGAGAAGAACAAGGCCCCAGTGCCTGAAGTTGCTGAGGAAGAAGAAGATGAAGGACAAGTTCTGAGGAAGCTGAAACCCAAGATTCCATACCACAATGATGCTCATCCAATGGCTGAGAATATGAAGCTGAGGAAGGATGCATGGCTCAGGCAGTGGAGATTGTCTGATCCCTATGCAATCAGAAGAAGAACTGTTGTTGATTACATGTTCCACACTAAGGAACATCAGGACTTTTATGAGACTGTGCTGTTGGACAAGAAGCCCATAGTTTGTGACATGAGGTGGGTAGACTGGAAATACATGAAGGCAAATGAGGATCATTACCCAGGAGTGTTTGATAGCTTTAAGGCTTGTGGAGTTGATGAGTTTGTTGGACAGAAGTTCACAAACTGGAATGATGAGCTAGTTATGCAATTCTACTCCACTTCTCACTTTTATCCTGATGGCAGAATAGTCTGGATGTCTGAAGGTACAAGGTACCAATCCACTATTGAGGAATGGGCAAATCTGATCAATGCCCCAGAGGAGAGTGAAGATGACTTGGATGTCTACTCCAAGAAGAAGAAGGATCAAAACTCTATGTCACACATGTACAAGGAGATCCCAGACAAGGCACTTGAGACTTTCAAGTTTGGGTCTGTCCATTTTCTTCTGTCAGGGCTGCCAACGACCAACTGGATCCTAAGGCACACTCTCTTGCCCAAGTCACGTGACCACAACATGATTAGAGGGCGTGCAATAAACTTGCTACACATATTTGATGTGCCACAGAAATTCAAGGTCATGAGCCTCATAGTTGAGACTATCAAGAGGACAGTAGCAGACCAGAAGAGAAGTTGTGGGTATGCCCCACAAATCCAGGAGTTGATCAATTCCAAGATGGGCACAGGAAAATACCTGTTGGATAAGGAACACTTTGTTATCTATCCAGATTTTGAGGACAATCAAGTTGTCATGAATGAGAATGAACCATCATCAGTGCAAGCTCAAGAGAACAAGGAGAAGGCAAAGAAGGAGAAGGCTGCCAAGATGCCAACTTTAGAGGAGGCATCTGAGTACTTTTTGAAGAGCAAGCAGGACCAGCTTGGTTACTTAATAGCATCAACTCTGAGGATTGAGAAAGGGTTGGCCACCCTAACTCAAATCCAGGAGAGCCTGGAAAGAATCACGGAACAAAAGTTCTATGACCTAGATGTTAAAGTAACTGAGATTCAGTCAGTTGTGGAGCAGCCATAGGATGACATGCATGAGAGGAAGGGCAGGACAACCACTGATGCATTTGCTAGAGTGCCTCGAGCTCAGAGATTAGTTGCAGAGCCTATGATAGACACCAAAGCCACTTCATATGCACCAGCTATAGCTCCAGTGCAACCAGCTCCAGCACCAACTCCTTCAGCTCCATCCACATCAACTGAAGTCTTCGTCCAAGGAGCCATCTCTACACCAACACCTGAAGATCAAACCTGAGAGACGAAATAGTACTATGCATTTTCTATGAACTTTTTGGTAACTTGTTGCCAAAGGGGGAGAAAAATGTATAGATCATAGGCTTCGAGAGAGAGAGTTTGCTTTTGTTCTCTCTTGTCTTTGTGGTTGAACTTTATTTGCTTTTGCTTGCTTGAGATACTACGTTAATGCCTGTGAGACATTGATGATCATGTGTTTGATCATAAGCTACACTTATGCTTGTTAGATGACATTATCTCATTTATCTTTATATGATCATTCACTTTGCTTGGTGATGAGTGCATGTATTCAATCTTTATTATTTTGAGCGCTCCACCAAGATGTATGTGACATGGAAGACTAACCCATGAGCCTAACTCCTTGTGCATTTGCAGTCCAAAGCAAATCTTAAACTATGCACAAATTTAGGGGGAGCTCTTGCTTATCACATACTTCTCAAAGTGACGATGTTTTTCAATCTTATTATCATTTGTCGAAGCTTTGATCTATATGTTGTCATCAATTACCAAAAAGAGGGAGATTGAAAGTGCAACTATCCCTAGGTGGTTTTGGTAATTCCTAACAACATATAGCTCATTGAGCTAATACTATTCCAAGAAAAATATTTCAGGAAAAGCTCAGTGAATGGCATGGCATGGATGAGGAAAGTGGATCCCTCAAAATACTAAGGATAAAAGGATTGGCTCAAGCTTAAAGCTCAAGACTCTTCATTTTATATTTTAGTGATCCAAGATCACATTGAGTCTATAGGAAAAGCCAATACTATCAAGGAGGGATGAGGTGTTGCTTAATGAGTTTCTTGCTCCATAGTGCTTAGTGATATGCTCCAAAAACCCTCAACTACTTTCTCATATCCACATATGACCTAAACCTAAAGTCAAACTCGGCCCCACCGATTCTTTCTATCCGGCGCCACCAAGTTCAGATGTCATAGCCACTGCCACAAACCCTAGGCAAATTGGTCTCACCGATAGGGATCTTGGTTTCACCGAGATGGGATTGTAATCTCTCTGTTTCCCTTCGTAACGTTTTGGTCTAACCGAAGTGAGCGATCGGTCCCACCGAGATTGCAATGTAAACTCTCTGTTTCCTTTTTGTAACATTTCGGTCTCACCGAAATGAGCGAATCGGTCCCACCGAGTTTACCTGACCAACTCTCTGGTTAGCTAATTACCAAAATCGGTCCCACCGAGTTTGTGTAATCGGTCTCACCGAGATTACGTTATGCCCTAACCCTAACCGTATCGGTCCTACCGAGTTGCGTGTCGGTCCCACCGAAATCACTAACGGTCACTAGGTTTACTAAATCGGTTCGACCGAGTTTGTTGATTCGGTCCCACCGAGATTGGTAAATTGTGTGTAATGGTTAGATTTTGTGTGGAGGCTATATATACCCCTCCACCTTCTCTTCATTCATGGAGAGAGCCATCAGAAAAACCTACACTTCCAACTTACCATTTCTAAGAGAGAACTACCTACTCATGTGTTGAGGCCAAGATATTCCATTCCTACCATATGAATCTTGATCTCTAGCCTTCCCCAAGTTGCTTTCCACTCAAATCTTCTTTCCACCAGATCTAAATCCTGTGAGAGAGAGTTGAGTGTTGGGGAGACTATCATTTGAAGCACAAGAGCAAGGAGTTCATCATCAACACACCATTTGTCACTTCTTGGAGAGTGGTGTCTCCTAGATTGGCTAGGTGTCACTTGGGAGCCTCCGACAAGATTGTGGAGTTGAACCAAGGAGTTTGTAAGGGCAAGGAGATCGCCTACTTCGTGAAGATCTACCGCTAGTGAGGCAAGTCCTTCGTGGGCGACGACCATGGTGGGATAGACAAGGTTGCTTCTTCGTGGACCCTTCGTGGGTGGAGCCCTCCATGGACTCGCGCAACCGTTACCCTTCGTGGGTTGAAGTCTCCATTAACGCGGATGTACGATAGCACCACCTATTGGAACCACGACAAAAACATCCGTGTCTCCAATTGCGTTTGAATTCTCCAAACCCTACCCTTTACATTCTTGCAAGTTGCATGCTTTACTTTCCGCTGCTCATATAATCTTTGCATGCTTGCTTGAATTGTGTGAAGATTGGTTGACTTGTGCTAAGATAGCTAAAATCTGCCAAAGACTAAAATTGGGAAAAGGTTAAGTTTTTAATTGGTCAAGTAGTCTAATCACCCCCCTCTAGACATACTTCAAGGTCCTACAACATATTCATAATATTGATGCCAAAAGATGCAAAGTTGATAATGATAGCGCAACATACTTGTGGCACTGCCGTTTAGGTCATATTGGTGTAAAGTGCATGAAGAAACTCCATGCTGATGGGCTTTTGGAATCACTTGATTGTGAATCATTTGATACTTGCGAACCGTGCCTTATGGGCAAGATGATTAAAACTCCATTCTCCGGAACAATGGAATGAGCTAATGACTTATTTGAAATAATACGTACCGATGCATGCGGTCCAATGAGTGTTGAGGCTCGTGGCAGGTATCATTATTTTCTGACCTTCAGAGATGATTTGAGCATATATGGGTATATCTACTTAATTAAACACAAGTCTGAAACATTTGAAAAGTACAAAGAATTTCAGAGTGAAGTGGAGAATCATTATACAAGAAAATAAAATTTCTACGATCTAGTCGTGGAGGTGAATATTTGAGTTACGAGTTTGGCCTTCATTTAAAACAATGTGGAATAGTTTCACAACTGACGCCACGTGGAACACCACAACGTAATGGTGTGTCTGAACATTGTAACCACACTTTATTAGATATGGTGCGATCTATGATGTCTCTTACCAATTTACCACTATCATTTTGGGATTATGCATTAGAGGCAACTGCTTAAACATGGCACCATCAAAATCCGTTGAGACAACACCGTATGAACTGTGGTTTGGCAACAAACCTAAGCTCTCGCTTCTTAAAGTTTGGGGCTGTGATGCTTATGTGAAAAAGCTTCAACCTGATAAGCTCGAGCCCAAATCGGAGAAATGTGTCTTCATAGGACACCCAAAAGAAACTGTTGGGTACACCTTCTATCACAGATCTGAAGGCAAGATATTCGTCGCTAAGAATGGATCCTTTCTAGAGAAGGAGTTTCTGTCGAAAGAAGTGAGTGAGAGGAAAGTAGAACCCGATGAGGTAATTGTACCTTCTCCCGAATTGGAAAGTAGTTCATCACAGAAATCAGTTCTAGTGATTCCTTACACCAATTAGTGAAGAAGCTAATGATGATGATCATGAAACTTCAGATCAAGTTACTACCGAACCTAGTAGGTTAACCAGAGTACGGTTCGCACTAGAGTGGTACTGTAATCCTATTCTGGAAGTCATGTTACTAGACCATGATGAACCTATGAACTATGAGGAAGCGATGATGAGCCCAGATTTCGCAAAATGTCTTGAGGCCTGATGTCCCACAAGTGTAGGGGATCTATCATAGTCCTTTTGATAAGTAAGAGCGTCGAACCCAACAAGGAGCAGAAGGAAATGAAAAGCGGTTTTCAGTAAGGTTTTCTCTGCAAGCACTGAAATTGTAGGTAACAGATAGTTTTGTGATAAGATAAATTGTAACGGGTAACAAGCAATGAAAGTAAATAAAGTGCAGCAAGGTGGCCCAATCCTTTTTGTAGCAAAGGACAAGCCTGGACAATTTCTTATATGATAAAAGCGCTCCCGAGGACACATGAGAATTATCGTCAAGCTAGTTTTCATCATGCTCATATGATTCGCGTTTGGTACTTTGATAATTTGATATGTGGGTGGACCAGTGCTTCAGTACTATCCTTACTTGGACAAGCATCCCACTTATGATTAATCCCTATTGCAAGCATCCGCAACTACAGGATAAGTATTAAGGTAAACCTAACCACAACATTAGACATATGGATCCAAATCAGCCCCTTACGAAGCAACGCATAAACTAGGGTTTAAGCTTCTGTCACTCTAGCAACCTATCATCTACTTATTACTTCCCAATGCCTTCCTCTAGGCCCAAATAATAGTGAAGTGTCATGTAGTCGATGTTCACATAACACCACTAGAGGAGAGACAACATACATCTCATTAAAATATCGAACGAATACCAAATTCACATGACTACTAATAGCAAGACTTCACCCATGTCCTCAGGAACAAACATAACTACTCACTCATGTTCATAATCAGAGGAGTATTAATATGCATTAAGGATCTGAACATATGATCTTCCACCAAGTAAACCAATTAGCATCAACTACAAGGAGTAATCAACACTACTAGCAACCCATAGGTACCAATTTGTGGTTTTGATACAAGATTGGATAGAAGAGATGAACTAGGGTTTTGAGAGGAGATGGTGCTGGTGAAGATGTTGATGGGGATTGACCCCCTCCCGATGAGAGGATCGTTGGTGATGACGATGGTGATGATTTCCCCCTCCCGGAGGAAAGTTTCCCCTGCAGAACAGCTCCGCCGGAGCCCTAGATTGGTTCCACCAAGGTTCCGCCTCGTGCCGGCGGAGTTTTGTCCTGTAAGCTTGCTTATGATATTTTCCAGGGTAAAAGCCTTCATATAGCAGAAGATGGGCACCGGAGGGCCACCAGGGGGCCCAGGAGACAGGGGGCGCGCCCGCCACCCTCCTGGCCAGGGTGTGGCCTCCCTCTGGTGTTTTCTTCGCTCAATAATTCTTATTAATTCCAAAAATAACTTCCGTGGAGTTTCTGGATTTTTGGAGCTGTGCAGAATAGGTTTCCAATATTTGCTCCTTTTCCAGCCAGAACCCCAGCTGCTGGCATTCCCCCTCTTCATGGTAAACCTTGTAAAATAAGAGAGAATAGCCATAAGTATTGAGACATAATGTGTAATAACATCCCATAATGCAATAAATATTGATATAAAAGCATGATGCAAAATGGACGTATCAAGGCCATGAAATCTAAGATGGGATCCATGTATGAGGACAAAGTGTGGACTTTGGTGGACTTGCCCGATGATCGGCAAGCCATAGAAAATAAATGGATCTTCAAGAGGAAGACGGACGCTGATAGTAGTGTTACTATCTACAAACTCCACTTGTCACAAAAGGTTTTTGACAAGTTCAAGATGTTGACTACAATGAGATTTTCTCAACTATAGCGTGATACGTCTCCAACTTATCTATAATTTTTGATTGTTCCATGCTATTATATTATCTGTTTTGGATGTTTAATGGGGTTTAATATGCTCTTTAATATTATTTTTGGGACTAACCTATTAACCGGAGGCCCAGTGCCAGTTTCTGTTTTTTTTGCCTATTTTAGAGTTTTGCAGAAAAGGAATACCAAACAGAGTCCAAATGGAATGAAACCTTCATGATGATCTTTCTTGGACCGAAATCAATCCAGAAGACTTGGAGTAGAAGTCTGGAACACCACGAGGCGTCCACGAGGCAGGAGGCGCGCCCACGGGGGTAGGCGCGCCCCCACCCTCGTGGGCCCCTCGTAGCTCCACCGATGTACTTATTTCGCCTATATATACTCTTATACTGTAGAAACATCAGGGAGAGCCAAGAAACCACTTTTCCACCACCGCAACCTTCTGTACCCGTGAGATCCCATCTTGGGGCCTTCTCCGGCGATCTGCCGGAGGGGGAATCGATCATGGAGGGATTCTACGTCAACACCATAGCCTCTCCGATGAAGCGTGAGTAGTCTACCATAGACCTTCGGGTCCATAGTTATTAGCTAGATGGCTTCTTCTCTCTCTTTGATGCTCAATACAAAGTTCTCCTTGATGTTCTTGGAGATCTATTCGATGTAATACTTTTTGCGGTGTGTTTACCGAGATCCGATGAATTGTGGATTTATGAACAAGATTATCTATGAATATTATTTGGTTCTTCTCTAAATTCTTATATGCATGATTTGATATCTTTGCAAGTCTCTTCGAATTATCGGTTTAGTTTGGCCTACTAGATTGATCTTTCTTGCAATGGGAGAAGTGCTTAGCTTTGGGTTCAATCTTGCGGTGTCATTTCCCAGTGACAGTAGGGGCAACAAGGCACGTATTGTATTGTTGCCATCGAGGATGAAAACATGGAGTTTATATCATATTGCTTGAGTTTGGCTCAAGATAATACTAAATTGTGTGACTTTTCCAATACCAACAACAATGATTTTATTAGCACTCCGATTGCTCCTACTACCGATGCTGAATCTTGTGAAATTAATACCGCTCTTTTGAATCTTGTTATGAAAGATCAATTTTCTGGCCTTCCTAGTGAAGATGCCGCAACCCATCTAAACAGCTTCGTTGATTTGTGTGATATGCAAAAGAAGAAAGATGTGGATAATGATATTGTTAAATTGAAGCTATTTCCGTTTTCGCTTAGAGATCGTGCTAAAACTTGGTTCTCTTCTTTGCCTAAAAATAATATCGATTCATGGAATAAGTGCAAAGATGCTTTTATCTCTAAGTATTTTCCTCCCGCTAAGATCATCTCTCTTAGGAATGATATTATGAATTTTAAGCAACTTGATCATGAGCATGTTGCACAAGCTTGGGAGAGGTTGAAATTAATGATACGTAATTGCCCTACACATGGTTTGAATTTGTGGATGATTATATAAAAAATTTATGCCGGATTGAATTTTTCTTCTAGAAATCTTTTAGATTCGGCCGCGGGAGGCACTTTTATGGAAATCACTTTAGGAGAGGCTACTAAGCTCCTAGATGATATTATGGTTAATTATTCTCAATGGCACACCAAAAGATCCACTAGTAAAACAGTTCATGCGATTGAAGAGATTAGTGTTTTGAGTGGAAAGATGGATGAACTTATGAAACTGTTTGCTAATAAAAGTGTTTCTTCTGATCCTAATGATATGCCTTTGTCCACTTTGATTGAGAATAATAATGAATCTATGGATGTGAATTTTGTTGGTAGGAACAATTTTGGTAACAACGCGTATAGAGGAAATTTTAATTCTATGCCGTTTCCTAGTAATTCCTCTAATAATTATGGTAATTCCTACATCAACTCTTATGGAAATTTTAATAAGATGCCCTATGATTTTGAGAATAGTGTTAAAGAATTTATGAGTTCGCAAAAGAATTTCAATGCTTTGGTTGAAGAAAAATTGCTTAAGATTGATGAGTTGGCTAGGAATGTGGATAGAATTTCTCTTGATGTTGATTCTTTGAAAGTTAGATCAATACCACCTAAGCATGATATCAATGAGTTTCTCAAATCCATGAGAATTTCCATTGATGAGTGCAAAGAAAGAACCGCTAGGATGCGTACTAAAAAAGATTGCTTTATGAAAGCGTGTTCCTCTAGTCTTCACGATAATAATAATGAAGATCTAAAAGTGATTGATGTTACTCCTATTAAATCTTTGCCTTCCAATATGAATCTTGATAAAGATGGGACTGGAGATGAGTCAACTTTAGTTAAAAGGCATCCCAATGATTCAGAGTTTTTAGATCTAGATGCAAAAATTGATAAAAGTGGGATTGGAGAGGTCAAGACTTTAAGTAGCAATGAACCCACTATTTTGTATTTCAAGGAATTTAATTATGATAATTGTTCTTTAATAGATTGTATTTCCTTGTTGCAATCCGTGTTAAATTCTCCTCATGCTTATGATCAAAATAAAGCGTTTAAAAGACATATCATTGATGCTTTGATGCAATCTTATGAAGAAAAGCTTGAGCTAGAAGTTTCTATCCCTAGAAAACTTTATGATGAGTGGGAACCTACTATTAAAATTAAGATTAAATATTATGAATGCTATGCTTTGTGTGATTTGGGTGCTAGTGTTTTCACGATTCCAAAAACTTTGTGTGATGTGCTAGGTTTCCGTGAATTTGATGATTGTTCTTTAAATTTGCATCTTGCAGATTCCACTATTAAGAAACCTATGGGAAGAATTAATGATGTTCTTATTGTTGCAAATAGTAATTATGCCCGTAGATTTCATTGTTCTTGATATAGATTGCAATCCTACATGTCCTATTATTCTTGGTAGACCTTTTCTTAGAACGATTGGTGCAGTTATTGACATGAAAGAAGGAAATATTAGACTCCAATTTCTGTTAAGGAAGGGCATGGAACACTTTCCTAGGAAGAAAATTAAATTACCTTATGAATCTATTATGAGAGCCACTTATGGATTGCATACCAAAGATGGCAATACCAAGATCTATTCATGTTTTTCTGCCTAGCTAGGGGCGTTAAACGATAGCGCTTGTTGGGAGGCAACATAATTTTATTTTTGTTCTTTGATTTTTGCTCCTATTTAGTAATAATTAATTCATATAGCTTCTGTTTATATGTGGTTTTATGTTTTAATTAGTGTTTGTGCCAAGTAGAACCTTTGGGAAGACTTGGGTGAAGTCTATGCGATCTTGCTTTAAAAAAACAGAAACTTTAGCGCTCACAAGATTAGCTGCCATTTTTTTTACTGGAGAGTGCTTTTAGGTTGATTATTTTTGCAGATGATTAATAGAAAAATTCGTCAGGTCCACCAATTTATTTAAGAAGTTTTGGAGTTACAGAAGTATTCGAATGATACAGATTACTACAAACTATTCTGTTTTTGACTTATTCTGTTTTCTATGTGTTGCTTGCTTATTTTGATGCATCTATGAGTAGTATCGGAGGGTATGAACCAAGAAAAGTTGGAATACAGTCATCCTTTCTGTACACACCTTTTGGGAGAGACACGCATGAATAGGAATTTATTAGAATACTCTATGTGCTTCACTTATATCTTTTGAGCTAGACAATATTGCTCGAGTGCTTCACTTATATCTTTTTAGAGTACGGTGGTGGTTTTATTTTATAGAAATTATTGATCTCTCATGATTCACTTATATTATTTTGAGAGTCTTTTAGAACAGCATGGTAATTTACTTTGGTTATAAAATTAGTCCTAATATGATGGGCATCCAAGATGGGTATAATAAAAACTTTCATATAAAGTGCATTGAATACTATGAGAAGTTTGATTTATTATGATTGTTTTGAGATATGAAGATGGTGATATTAGAGTCATTCTAGTAGAGTAGTTGTGAATTTGAGAGATACTTCTGTTAAAGTTTGTGATTCCCGTAGCATGCTCGTATGGTGAACCATTATGTGATGAAGTTGGAGCATGATTTATTTATTGATTGTCTTCCTTATGAGTGGCGGTCGGGGACGAGCGATGGTCTTTTCGTACCAATCTATGCCCCTAGGAGCATGTGCGTAGTACTTCGTTTCGATAACTAATAAATTTTTGCAATAAGTATGTGAGTTCTTTATGACTAATGTTGAGTCCATGGATTATACGCACTCTCACCCTTCCACCATTGCTAGCCTCTCTAGTATCGCGCAACTTTCGCCGGTACCATACACCCACCATATACCTTCCTCAAAATAGCCACCATACTAACCTATTATGGCATTTCCATAGCCATTCCGAGATATATTGCCATGCAACTTTCAACTGTTCCGTTTATTATGACATGCTCCATCATTGTCATATTGCCTTGCATGATCATGTAGTTGACATCGTATTTGTGGCAAAGCCACCTTCATAATTATTTATACATGTCACTTTTGAATCATTGCACATCCCGGTACACCACCGGAGGCATTCGCATAGAGTCATATTTTGTTCTAAGTATCGAGTTGTAATTCTTGAGTTGTAAGTAAATAAAAGTGTGATGATCTTCATTATTAGAGCATTGTCCTAGTGAGGAAAGGATGATGGAGACTATGATTCCCCCACAAGTCGGGATGAGACTTCAGACGAAAAAAAAGAAAACAAAAAAAAGAGGCCATAAAAAAAGAGAAAATGCCCAAATAAAAAAAGAGAGAAAAAGAGAGAAGGGGCAATGCTACTATCCTTTTACCACACTTGTGCTTCAAAGTAGCACCATGATCTTCATGATAGAGAGTCTCCTATGTTGTCACTTTCATATACTAGTGGGAATTTTCATTATAGAACTTGGCTTGTATATTCCAATGATGGGCTTCCTCAAAATGCCCTAGGTCTTCGTGAGCAAGCGAGTTGGATGCACACCTACTTAGTTTCTTTTTGAGCTTTCATACACTTATAGCTCTAGTGCATCCATTGCATGGCAATCCCTAATCACTCACATTGATATCTATTGATGGGCATCTCCATAGCCCGTTGATATGCCTAGTTGATGTGAGACTATCTTCTCCTTTTTGTCTTCTCTACAACCACCATTCTATTCCACCTATGCTATGTCCATGGCTCACACTCATGTATTGCGTGAAGATTGAAAAGTTTTGAGAACATCAAAAGTATGAAACAATTGCTTGGCTTGTCATCGGGGTTGTGCATGATTAAATACTTTGTGTGATGAAGATAGAGCATAAACAGACTATATGATTTTGTAGCGATAACTTTCTTTGGACATGTTATTTTGAGAATACATGATTGCTTTGTTAGTATGCTTGAAGTATTATTATTTTTATGTCAATATTAAACTTTTGTCTTGAATCGTTCGGATCTGAACATTCATGCCACAATAAAGAAAATTACATTGATAAATATGTTAGGTAGCATTCCACATCAAAAAATATGTTTTTATCATTTGCCTACTCGAGGACGAGCAAGGATTAAACTTGGGGATGCCTGATACGTCTCCAACGTATCTATAATTTTTAATTGTTCCATGCTATTATATTATCTGTTTTGGATGTTTAATGGGCTTTAATATGCTCTTTTTTGGGACTAACCTATTAACCAGAGGCCCAGTGCCAGTTTCTGTTTTGTTGCCTATTTTAGAGTTTTGCTGAAAAGGAATACCAAACGGAGTCCAAATGGAATGAAACCTTCGCGATGCTCTTTCTTGGACCAAAAGCAATCCAGAAGACTTGGAGTAGAAGTCTCGAATGCCATGAGGCGGCCACGAGGCAGGAGGGCGCGCCCAGGGGGGTAGGCGCGCCCCCCACCCTCGTGGGCCCCTTGTAGCTCCACCGACATACTTCTTTCGCCTATATATACTCTTATACCCGTGAGATCCCATCTTGGGGCCTTCTCCGGCGATCTATCGAAGGGGGAATCAATCACAGAGGGCTTCTACATCAACACCATAGCCTCTCCGATGAAGCGTGAGTAGTCTACCACAGACCTTCGGGTCCATAGTTATTAGCTAGATGGCTTCTTCTCTCTCTTTGATCCTCAATACAAAGTTCTCCTCGATGTTCTTGGAGATCTGTTCAATGTAATACTTTTTGCGGTGTGTTTGCCGAGATCCGATGAATTGTGGATTTATGAACAAGATTATCTATGAATATTATTTTGATCTCCTATGAATTCTTATATTCATGATTTGATATCTTTGCAAGTCTCTTCGAATTATCGGTTTAGTTTGTCCTACTAGATTGATATTTCTTGCAATGGGAGAAGCGCTTAGCTTTGGGTTCAATCTTGCAGTGTCCTTTCCCAGTGACAGTAGGGGCATCAAGGCACGTATTGTATTGTTGTCATCGAGGATAAAAAGATGGGGTTTATATCATATTGCTTGAGTTATCCCTCTACATCATGTCATCTTGCTTGATGCGTTACTCCGTTCTTATGAACTTAATACTCTAGATGCATGCTGGATAGCGATCGATGTGTGGAGTAATAGTAGTAGATGCAGAATCGCTTTGGTCTACTTGACACAGACGTGATGCCTATGTTCATGATCATCGCCTTAGATATCTTCATAATTATGTGATTTTCTATCAATTGCTCGGCAATAATTTTTCACCCACCGTAATACATGCTATCTTGAGAGAAGCCACTAGTGAAACCTATGGCCCCCGGGTCTCCTTCCTATTATATTACATCTATTTATTTACATCGCATCTCATTTACTATTTTGCAATCTTTGCTTTCCAATCTATACAACAAAAATACCAAAAATATTTACTTTACTATCTTTATCAGATCTTCCTTTTGCGAGTGGCCATGAAGGGATTGACAACCCCTTTATCGTGTTGGTTGCAAGGTTCTTGATTGTTTGTGCAGGTACTGGGTGACTTGTGCGTCGTCTCCTACTGGATTGATACCTTGGTTCTCAAAACTGAGGGAAATACTTATGCTACTTTGCTGCATCACCCTTTCCTCTTCAAGGGAAAACCAACACATGCTCAAGAGGTAGCATAACAATTCTTAAATCCGTCCGAATCATGTTAGCAATTGCCATATTTTATGAAATTTGGCTAATGGATGTCAAAACTGCATTCCTTAAATGGATATTTCTTAAAGAAGAGTTGTATATGATGCAACCAGAAGGTTTTGTCGATCCTAAAGGTACTAACAAGGTGTGCAAGCTCCAGCAATCCATCTATGGACTGTCGCAAGCATCTCGGAGTTGGAATATACGCTTTGATGAGTTGATCAAAGCATATAGTTTTATACAGACTTGTGGTAACGTGAAGCCTGTATTTACAAGAAAGTGAGTGGGAGCACTATAACCTTTCTGATAAGTATATGTGAATGACATATTATTGACCGGAAATGATGTAGAATTTTTTTGGAAAGCATAAAGGAGAGTTTGAAAGGAGATTTTCAAAGAAAGACCTCGGTGAAGATGCTTACATATCGGGCGTCAAGATCTATAGAGATAGATTAAGACGCTTGATAAGATTTTTCAATGAGTACATACCTTGACAAGATTTTGAAAGAGTACAAAATGGATGAGTCAAAGAAGGAGTTCTTGCCTGTATTAAGAGGTGTAAAGTTGAGTAAGACTCAAAGCTCGACCACGGCAGAAGATAGAAAGAGAATGAAAGTCATTCCCTATGCCTCAGTCATAGGTTCTATAAAGTATGCCATGCTGTGTACCAGACCAGTTGTGTGCCTTGCTATGAGTTTGGCAAGGGGGGTACAATAGTGATCCAGGAGTGGATCACTGTATAGCGGTCAAAGTTATCCTTAGTTACCTAAGAGGACTAAGGAAGTATTTATCGGTTATGGAGGTGATAAAGAGTTTGTCGTAAAGAGTTACGTCAATGTAAGCTTTACACCAATCCAGATGACTCTGAGTCTCAATCTAGATACATATTGAAAGTGGGAGCAATTAGCTAGAGAGCTCCATGCAGAGCATTGTAGACATAGAGAATTTGCAAAATACATACGGATCTGAATGTGACAGACCCGTTAACTAAACTTCTCTCACAAGAAAAACATGATCACACCTCAGTACTCTTTGGGTGTTAATCACATGGCGATGTGAACTAGATTATTGACTCTAGTAAACCGTTTGTGTATTGGTCACGTGGCGATGTGAACTATGGGTGTTAATCACATAGAGATGTGAACTATTGGTGTTAAATCACATGGCGATGTGAACTAGATTATTGACTCTAGTGCAAGTGGGGGACTGAAGGAAATATGCCCTAGAGGCAATATTAAAGTTGTTATTTATATTTCCTTATATCATGATAAATGTTTATTATTCATGCTAGAATTGTATTAACTGGAAACTTAGTACATGTGTGACTACATAGACAAAACAAAGTGTCCCTAGTATGCCTCTACTTGACTAGCTTGTTAATCAAAGATGGTTATGTTTCCTGACCATAGACATGTGTTGTCATTTGATGAACGAGATCACATCATTAGAGAATGATGTGATGGACAAGACCCATCTGTTACCTTAGCATAATGATCGATAAGTTTTATTGCTATTGCTTTCTTAATGACTTATACATGTTCCTCTGACTATGAGATTATGCAACTCCTGAATACCGGAGGAACACCTTGTGTGCTATCAAACATCACAATGTAACTGGGTGATTATAAAGATGCTCTACAGGTGTCTCCGAAGGTGTTTGTTGGGCTGGCATAGATCGAGAATAGGATTTATCACTCTGTGTATCGGAGAGGTATCTCTGGGCCCTCTCAGTAATGCTCATCAATATAAGCCTTGCAATCAATGTGACTAATGAGTTAGTTGCAGGATGAAGCATTATGGAATGAGTAAAGAGACTTTCCGGTAACAAGATTGAACTAGGTATAAATATATCGACGATTAAATCTCGGGCAAGTAACATACCGATGACAAAGGGAACAACGTATGTTGTTGTGCAGTTTGACCGATAAAGATCTTCGTAGAATATATAGGAGCCAATATGAGCATCCAGGTTCCGCTACTGGTTATTTATCTGAGATGTGTCTCGATCATGTCTACATAGTTCTCGAACCCGCAGGGTCCGCACGCTTAACGTTCGATGACGATTTGTATTATGAGTTATGTATTTTTGATAACCGAAGTTTGTTCAGAGTCCCGGATGAGATCACGGACATGACGAGGAGTCTCAAAATGGTCGATATGTAAAGATTGATATATTGGAAGGTGGTATTCGGACACCGAAGGGTTCCGGAGTGTATCGGGTACAAACCGGAGTACCGGAAGGGTTACCGGAACCCCCCGGTGGAAGATATTTGCCATATGGGCCATGGGAGGGAGGCTAACCAGCCCATAAGGGGCTGGTGCACCCCCACAAGGGAGGAGGCCGAATTGGACTAGGGAAAGGGGGCGCCCCCCTTTCTTTCTCCTAGTCCCTCTCCTTCCCCCTTTCCACCTCCATAAGAAGGAAAAAAGAGGGGGGGGGGGGCGAATCCTACTAGGAGTGGATTCCTAGTAGGAGTCCCTCCTCCCTTGGTGCACCCTTGGTAGCCGGCCTCCTCCTCCCTCCTTTATATACGGGGACAGGGGGCACCCCAAAGGACAACATTATCTTAGCCGTGTGCGGTGCCCCCCGTCCACCGTTTACTCCTCCGATAGTATCATCGTAGTGCTTAGGCGAAGCCCTGCACGGATCACATCATCAACACCGTCATCACGCCATGGTGCTGATGAAACTCTCCCTCGACCCTCTGCTGGATCAAGAGTTCGAGGGACGTCATCGAGCTAAACGTGTGCTGAACTCGGAGGTGCCGTATGTTCGGTGCTAGATCGGTTGGATCGTGAAGACGTTCGACTACACCAACCGCATTAACATAACGCTTCCGCTTTCGGTTTATGAGGGTACGTGGACACACTCTGCCCCTCTCGTTGCTATGCATCTCCTAGATAGATCTTGCGTGATCGTAGGATTTTTTTTGAAATTTCATGCTACATTCCCCAACATATAGAAGTGGAATTAGGTCAGATGGAGCCATGAAGGGCCCACAAGGCATCAGGGCACGCCTACCCTCTGGGCACGCCCTGTTGCCTTGCTGTCTCCTCGTTTTCCTTTTGGTCTCTTCCCGAAGCTTCTAGCGTCTCTCTTGTCCAGAAAAAAATCATCAAAAAGTTTCATAGCATTTAGAATCTGCTTGGTACTGATTACCTAGAAAACCAAAAACAGGCAAAAAACCTAGCAACTGGCACTTGGCACTAGGTTAATAAGTTAGTCCCAAAAAAGAAAAAGAATTGCATATAAGACATCCAAGATTGATAAGTGTATGAAAGCTCAACATGAAAACTAAGTGGGTGTGCATCCAACTTGCTTGCTCATGAAGACCTCGGTCATTTGAGGAAGCCCATCATCGAAATATACAAGCTAAGTTCTATAATAAAAAATTCCCACTAGTATATGAAAGTGACAACATAGGAGACTCTCTATATGAAAAACATGGTTCTACTTTGAAGCACAAGTATGGAAAAGGATAGTAACATTGCCCCTTCTCTCTTTTCCTCTCATTTTTTGTGGGCTCTTTTTGACCTCTTTTTAATTCCTTTTTAGTTCCTCACTAGGTCAATTCTCTAATAATGATGATCATCATACTTCTATTTACTTACAACTCAATACTAGAACAAAAAACAACTCTATATGTATGCCTCTGGCAGTGTACCAGGATGTGCAATGATGCCAGCATAACATGTATAAAAAATGACGAACGATGGCCGAGCCACAAATACTATGTCAGCTATATGATCATGCAAAGCAATATGACAATGATGATGTGTGTCGTATGAACGGAATGGTGGAAGTTGCATGGAAATATATCTCCGAATGGCTATGGAAATGCCATAATAGGTAGGTATGGTGGGTGTTTTGAGGAAGATATAAGGAGGCTCATGTGTGATAGAGCGTATCATATCACGGGGTTTGGATGCACCAAGTTTGCACCAACTCTCGAGGTGAGAATGGCAATGCACAGTATCGAAGAGGCGATTAAATTGCGGAAAAGTGAGAGTGCATATAATCCATGGACTCACATTAGTCATAAAGAAGTCACATACTTATTGCGAAAGTTTATTAGCCCTCGAAGCCAATTACTATTACACATGCCCCTAGGGGGATAGATTGGTACGAAAAGACCATCGCTCGTCCCCGACTGCCACTCATAAGGAAGACAGTTAATAATAAAGCATGCTCAAACTTCTTAGCATATCTAGAGACCATATGTGTATGCTTCGGGAATCACAAACTTCAACACCAATATTCTTACTAAAACACAATCATTCACTAGTACCTCCCACATACTACCATCTTAATATCGCAAAACTATTGCAAGGAATCAAACTTATCATATTCAGTGATCTACATGAAAGTTTTTATTATATCCTTCTTGAATACCAATCATATTAGGACCAATTTCATAATCAGTGCATATTGCCATTACTATTTATCAAACTCTCAGAAAGATATAAGTGAAGCATGAGAGTGCAACTATTTCTTTAAAATATAACCACCATCGCTGCATATATACTGGGCATAAAGATCTATAGAGATAGATCAAGACGTCTAATTGCGCTAAGCTAGAGCACATACATCGACAAGGTTTTAAAGAGGTTTAAAATGGAGAATGCAAAGAAATGATTTCTCCCAATGTCACATGGCAGAACAATTAACTGAAATCAATGTCCCAAGACAGTTGATGAGCGAGTGCAGATGAGTGGAGTCTCATATGCCTTGGTAATTGGATTCATCATGTATGCTATGATATGTACTAGACCAGATGTTTCTTATGCGCTAAGTGTTAGTAGCTGTTGGGAAACGTAGTAGAAAAAAATCGCACCTACGATCACCCAAGATCAATATGAAGACGCATAACAGGTTGGGCTCACAATCGTTACCGTCATTGAGTTGTAGTAGAAGAGGAATGTGTCTATGTGGATCGTACTTGGATTCCCTCAAACCATCCAAGAACGACCCCTCATGCTGCCCATGGATAGTCCCTCGAACCGAAGACCGAAAGCACGACCTCTCTACTTGGTTGCAAGCATGCAGCCTTCACGATCCAGCAACACTTCACCATCTAGAGCTAATCATCACCGGAGATTTAGAGGGAGGAGACTAAAACCACACTGGGCTTCTGATTATGAGGACAAGAGGATTAGCCTAGCTCTGATTAGTCAACTAGGACCAACTAGAACTAGAAGAACTAGAGAAGGCTCCAAAACTTGTATGTCCAAAAGAGAAAAATCCCGTAGTATATATAGTTTGGAGTCCCCATTGGTGCGCCAGCCTAGGTGACTCCTCCCTTCCCCAATTTGGGCTCCTTCCTTAGGGAAGGAGGCACTTTCCCACTTGGGTCTTTTTGGCCCAAGTTGCCTTCCACCACTTGGCCCTTTTAGCCCTGTTGATATTAAATTAAATTTAAAATAGTTATAAATATTTTCAGAACATTATATATATATATATATAATTTAACATCCCCAGAAATATTTTCCACCTATATATATATTTATCGGTAATATCAGGTATTACCCGATATTCATTGAAACCCTGCCGGTGACCCCAAAACGCTTTCGGATCCTCTCAGAACTATTCCAAATATTAATGAAACAATTCCACAAATCTATTATCATCACTCCCGTCCTACTAACACTCAGCAGATTGTGACTACCTTAAGCTTGTGACCCCATAGGTTCGGTAACTCATAGACATGAATGAAACCGTTCGTTCAATGACCAATAGCGGGACTGTGGACGCCCATATCAACCCCTATGATCACATGAATGATACTTGAGTGAACCTTTGGTTATCATGTGATGTTCCCTTTCCTTCACAATACTTCACAAAACCTGGGATGCATCGATATCCTCCTGAGTCATCACCATGCTCACTATACCAAAATCCTTGTTACCGGTTTTGTTCTTCTTTCTCGTTAATGTGTTCCGACATCCCCATGATGAAGTCACCTATGTCTGGCCAAATGATGATTGATGCCATCACACCAAGAGGGCCCTAAGAATATCTCTCCATCATCGGAGGAGCAAATCCCCCTCTCGAGCTATCTAGTCCCTTGTCAAACTTTCCGATGTGCCCGCAAGATGTCATTATGATCACCTTGTTACAAGTAACGTTTGAGCAACCCCAAAGCCCACTGTACGGTAAGAAGTGACTACAATACTCTCATGGTCTAAGGAGAAATTTCACACATTAACACTCCATGTTACTACAATTGGTTACAACTGAATTGCATGAGGACAAGCAATGAGTTAAGCATGGGGGAGTTGATACGTCTCCGTCATATATGCTTTTCTAAACACTTTTGCTCTTGTTTTGGACTCTAATTTGCATGATTTGAATGAAACTAACTTGGACTGACGTTGTTTTCAGCAAAATATCATGGTGTTGTTTTTTTGCAGAAATAGAAGTTCTCAGAATTTGACAGAACTTTTTGGAGAAATTTAATGGAATATATGAATAATACTGGAACGAAGATCCACCAGAGAGGGGCCACCTGTTGCCCACAAGACAATAGGGCGCGATCACCCCTTGGGCATGCCCTGTTACCTTGTGGGGCCCACAAGGCTTCGCTGACCCTAATTCCAACGCTATAAATTTTGTTTCCCCGAGAAAAGAACCAGAAGAAGTTTCATCGTGTTTTACGACATGGAGCCTGTTAGGACCGAGAGTATATCGGCCAGAGGGGGTGAATGGGAGATTCAAAATTTTCTTTCGAAAGCTTTGAAACTAATCCCACTCACAACAGTGGAACTAGAAACGAAGGAAATTAACTTAATCAGTCTTCTTCGTCAGAAGCATATTCATCGATGAAAGCATTAACAACAGTGTGAGCATGATCAATCACAGGTTTAACTACGATGAGAGTAATGCAACGAGCAAACAAATGTAGTAGAATGGGATATAACATGGTACACACTGAACCAAAAACACGGTGGATCCTAAGGGAACAATGGTAAAGAATGAATATAGATGAACATAATGAAACAAGGTGAAAAAAAACCCAAAAGTATAACAAACCGAACAAAGTGATCTAGAACTATCGACACAGACACAAATGTAAACTACTGAAAGAAAAGTAGTTGAGTAAATAGAACCAGTGGTTCTCAATGGCGATAGAGAGATTTGGTAGACCAGTTCACCATTCTGCCAAAGGGCTACGTCTAGTTGGAGGGGCTGTGACTTAACACAGAAGATAAACTCTCTTCACCCTATTCTCCTTCAACGCAGAGCTGGTCAGACTCAGGTTGATTTCACTCATGGTAGATCCTTGTCGGTGATCTCCAAACCTTCGATCGACCTTCATGAACCACAATCACTCTTGGTTGCTGAAGATCTGGCTCGGTGAAGACAACAACTCTTCAACACTCAAAGCCGAAACCCATCTGTCTAGAGAGTGCATAGCTCTCAAGAGTAATAGGTACAAGAACTCTCACTCAGAACTACTATGATGCTAAACCACTTTCTATGTTTGGGCTCTTGGTTTTTTCTCTCGGTGGATCTTAAAATCCAATCACTTGGAGAGGGGTTGCTCAAATCAATCTTCTCAGAAATCTCAAGTGGAGCAGCCAACGAACAAAGTTGGAGTGGGGTGGCTATTTATAGCCGCAGCCTTCCCAGATGGTAAATGACCAAATTAGACATTGGGTTCAGCCAATGGCTGAACAACATGATTCCAACGGTCGGATTTGAGCACAACAGTAACATTTGTTGTGGATCAAGAAATGCTAACTCCTCGGTTCAAGACAAATCTCTCGCAGAAAAGGAGATCACAGTCTCTTGCTAGCTAGTATTTGCTCGGAGCATAAAGATATTTCTCTCACATCATTCATAGGTTATGGTTAAGCATCACAATAGATCCAAGCATCGAGAACCTATACCCCTCTTAATAGTACGAAGGTCCTATGACACGAAAGAATGAAAGAAGAACAACGAAATGAATACTACGTCTTCACTTTGTCTTCGACTTCCATCACTACAGTCAATTTCTTTGGACGACAGTACCGAATCGAAAGCTTCACTTTAGCAGTAAGATTCCGAGGGGCCGATTTCTTTACGTCAATTCCCTTGACTCTGTTACTTCAACAAATATAGCTTGTTCTTCTTTGCAACGCAGATATACTTTGGTGAAGTTCCTCGAACTCAGCACCAGTGACAACATTCTATTCACTTGTGTATGGAATTTTTCTCTCTATATGCACTAGCAAACAAATCAGTCCATACCTGTTTCTGTCAACAATCTCCAAAACACAAGGTAGGCAGATATTGCACCAACAATCTCCCCGTTTTTGTATGATTGTTGACAAAATAGATTGCATCAAATGATAGATAATGAATGGAATGTAATACAAAGAATAATGAAAGTCGAGAGTAATTACGAAGATAAGATATTCTCCCCTCAATTTATGCTTCATATCATTAGGAGCTAGAGGAACAATATTTTTTCTTCGTATGAGTGACATTGATAGGAGATCTTATACATAAGTTCTTTCAATGCACTTGACAACGTCTGAGGTGGTTCCTGTCACAAGATCTTTGAAGAGAATTAGATGTAAGATAAGCTTTGAAAGGTTTCTGACAAGGATATGTCATGAGGGTTTGCTCATAGCACAATTTGAATCTATAAGAGATATAGTTTTCCTGCATGTTAGGTATTCGATGTAACAGAGTAGGAAGGAAAATATAAGAGTGTTGCTCGAAATGGATATGCTTCGGATCATGATTTCCTTGCAAGACTGAGGATAAAACAAGAAATACTTGTGAGGAAAAACACTTTGTCCGTTGATCAAATGGCCTTCTCGAAAGGCATACAAGTTTTGACTGACATACTTTTTCTGCAAGGTTAGATAATAAGATAGCAATCAGAGTAAATCCAATCATAACTGATATAGTTTGTTCAGAAATCGAAGTACTTCTCCAAATTAGTATCATCACATGATGATTCTCTGCTCTTCTTTGATAAGCAGATATGTTTCCCTGTCAGATAAATAATTGTCGATGATAATCATTCACAGGAAAAACATTCGATGGTACTTGCAGACAAATAGTTCAAAGCAAATGATATTGCATGCATGGGTTATTAACATTACATGATGTTTGAGTATTTTAGCACCACATGCGGTGCGATAAGTTTATGAAGCAAATTGTTCAAGGGAAAACCAAATGAGCGAATGAAAACACTCTGCAAACCCTGATAAACTATCACTCAATGTAATTCTCCCCCTTTTGCCAACAAGTGTCAAAAAGGAAAGAGAGGACATACAAGGAATTACTCCATGGGAGAATATTCTGAATCCGAATTAAAACCACTCAACGAATCAATGTCTAAAGAATGCGGAATGGTCGAGGCAGAAGCAGGAGTAGCAGCCTTGGCCTTGGAAGACTTGGAGCAATGAACATCTGGCTTGTAAACAAGAGTACCAACTGTATCTGCAACTTCATCACCATGATTGAGAAACAACAGATCCATTGAAGCAGAATGTTGTGGGAGCACTTGAGTTTGTCTTTGTATACGCGGAATAGCAAGCAAGTCCAGGTAGTCATTTTTCTCGGGCACGACATTCTCTTCTCCAGGGTTGACCAGATACATATCCACCACATCAGATTCTTGTTCGACTGAGGTAGGAATGATAACTACCGCAGGATCAGCTTGTTGCAGTGGGACATTTGCATCAACAGGTGCATCAGTTGATATCGATTGGATACGATGATCCTTGGAAGCCTTCAACTAGCTGACCCTTCACTACTAGGGAAAACCTTATACACAGAATCTTACCAGCAGCGCTCTTCAAAATATGATGCTACTGCTATTTAGCAGCAGCGCGTGCCAATAAAATGCGTTGTTGAAAGAAAAATAGCAGTAGCACGTCCTCCCTAAACCGTGCTACTACTCTAATTGCCATGACCTCGTTGTCAAGCTAGTTATAGCAGTAGCGCCCTATTCCGTACCGTGCTACTGCTATAGATGTTAGCAGTAGCACATTTCTATAAAGATCGCTACTGCTAAGTTCAGTCCAAAAGTTTAGTCCCACCTCGCTCCGCGAACAGGGTATTTACCACCTTAAATATGTTACTTCTCAAACTATCACAACCACTTGGTCTTCACTGAACTCTATGTGTAGAATTTGTGGCTGCAATATGAGTCTTCTCTGGTTCCTACCGGAGAGGACTCATATTGGCAATTCAGATTGTACACAAAAAGATCATTGATGATCAATGTATTTTTGCATTGGCAGAGAATGTATTTTTGCATGCTTACACTTAGTTGTAGCGCTTTTTATAGTAAGGCGCTACTGCTAGCCAACTTAGCAGTAGCGCTTATCCTCGCCGAATGCTACTGCTATTCTCCTTAGCTGTAGCGCTTTTTCAGACCCGCGCTACGACTAACCATACCTTATCCCCCCACGCGACCGAACCTCTCTCTCACTCACTCACCCTCAGTCACACTCGCCCGCGCCGATACCCGTCGTTGTTTGTCGCCGCCGCCGCCGTCGTCCGTCCGCCACCGAGGTACTCCCTCCTTCCATCCCTCCTCCTCCCACCATGCCCTCCTCCCTCCTCCTCCCACTGTGCCCTCCTCCCTCCGCTTGTGGCCGCCCACTCCTCCCTCCTCCATCGACAGCCCTCCTCCCATCGCCCCTCCCTCCTCCTCCTCCGGGCGCCCCTCCCCCTCCTCTCTCCTCCTTCCCTCCCTTGTCTCCGTTCTTGCAAATCATAGGTAATTTAAAATAGAAGTAAGAAAATTTAGGGTAGAACTAGGGTAGTAGAATTTTTAGCAAGTGTTTGATAGAAATAGTTTATTTAGTAAGTGATTAATATAACTAGTTTATTTATATTAAGTACTTAATAGAACTAGTTTATTTATAGTAAGTGCTTCATAGAACTAGTTTATTTAGTAAGTAGTTAATAAAACTAGTTTATTTAGCAAGTGTTTAATATAATAGTTTATTTAGTAAGTAATTATAACTAGTTTATTTTTTTTCATATTTTCAACCATTGAAATGCAATGACCATCGATAAGTGGCCTATGTTTTGCCGGAGTGTTGATTAATTTCCATTCTGGCAAATTTCAGGCGCTTGATATGTCCTTTTTTAGCAAAGGTCATGCCAGATTTTTGGGTTTTGTCGTCGAGTTATAATGTTTGAATTTTGAACACAGGAGATGTCTGATGACGATGGGATCCAGGAGTGCGGGTACTGCTACGATGACTGGGGTGTGTGCGACAGGTTTCCTCACCTGCAAAATGATAGGTTTTTCACCGTGAAGCTGGAAGAGACCTTCAATGTTTGTATGGTACGCAACGACAAGCATTTCATCGTAATTAATATCATCACTTGTGCTTCTTTTGTTCAACGTGTAATTTATGAATTTTTTTCAATTCGATTAGTACATCCCGTGCCATGCTAGACCATATGTATTGGATAAGCTTGGTTTTGGTTTAGATGACTTTGAGAATGTGGAGACGAGGAGGGCTCACTTAAGAACTAAACATGGTTATGAGTTTCTGGTTAAGTTATACAATGTGGTCGATCGCTCCCATTTCGGTTGCTCTAATTAGTAAGCTCTCTGCAAGGCATATGGATTTGAGGAGGGAATGCGAATAAGATTTGATATTCGTCCCGAAGATTATTATTATGATGATAATATCGACATCTGGGTGGATGTGGATATGCCTCCAGTTTTACCTAGATGTAAGTTTGTCAAAATAATTTGTTAAGTTCAATAATTTATGTTGTTAATTTAAAAATATTTGGTGTTCGTCCGTACCAAACTTATTTATTTATAATTGTCAGCTTATTTCTTATCTTCAAGAAATACTCGGAAGGTAGTAGACAACACATACTACAGCTATGACTCCAAGCTTAATTGCGAGGAGAAAGGTTATCTTGTCTCATTCATAGAAGATGTTGAGGCCTTCAAAACCAATCACTCTATCAACCCAAATTATACTAGATACGTGCCACTAGTCCATAAATTGCTTGATGGTAACTTCATTGCCAAAAACTTGGTAAGATTTTGTTAATGATGGTAACTTCATTGCATACATTATTCTTAAGTAAACTACATTACTAACTATATATGTTACTATTTCATTTTTGAACCGAGGCTCCCGAAGCAGGTTGTGCCTGACATGCTATTTACCGAAGGTGATATGCATATGGTTAGCTTACGACCAACTCCTGCAAAGGCTTACCATACTACATACTCGATTTCTTCAAATGATGGAAGGCTCAAAAATCAAAGAATGGAGCAAAGTGATGAATGCACACACGCAAATAATTGGAGACAAAATGAATGTGCGCAAGTGATACGTCTCCAACGTATCTATAATTTATGAAGCATTCATGCTATTTTATTATCTGTTTTGAATGATTATGGGATTTATTATACACTTTTACATTACTTTTGGGACTAACCTATTAACCGGAGGCCCAGCCCATATTGATGTTTTATTGCCTGTTTCAGTATTTCAAAGAAAAGGAATATCAAATGGAGTCCAAATGGAATGAAACCTTTGGCATCGTGATTTTTTTTGGAAGAATATCATCCTGGAGGCTTGGAGATCAAGTCAGAAGATCCTCGAGGAGCCCACGAGATAGGAGGGCGCGCCCCCCTTACAGGGTGGCGCCCCATGTCTCGTGGACCCCTCGAGCACCCCCCGACCGACTTCTTTCGCCTATATATTCCCTCATACCCTAAAACTATCGAATATCAAGATAGTTCGGGAGTTCCGCCGCCGCAGGCCTCTGTAGCCACCAAAAACCTCTCGGGAGCCCTTCCCGGCACCCTGCCGGAGGGGGGATCCTTCATCGGTGGCCATCTTCATCATCCGGCGCTCTCCATGATGAGGAGGGAGTAGTTCACCCTCGAGGCTGAGGGTATGTATCAGTAGCTATGTGTTTGATCTCTCTCTCTCTCTCGTGTTCTCTCTCGTGTTCCCTCTATGGCACGATCTTGATGTATCCCGAGATTTGCTATTGTAGTTGGATCTTATGATGTTTCTCCCCCTCTACTCTCTTGTGATGAATTGAGTTTTCCCCTTTGAAGTTATCTTATCGGATTGAGTCTTTTATGAGAACACTTGATGTATGTCTTGCCGTGCTTATCTGTGGTGACAATGGGATATCATGTGCCTCTTGATTTATGTTTTGGTGACCAACTTGCGTGTTCCACCCATGAACCTATGCATAGGGGTTGGCACACGTTCTTGACTCACCGGTAGAAACTTTGGGGCACTCTTTGAAGTACTTTGTGTTGGTTGAATAGATGAATCCGAGATTGTGTGATGCATATCATATAATCATTCCCACGGATACTTGAGGTGACAATGGAGTATCTAGGTGACATTAGGGTTTTGGTTGATTTGTGTCTTAAGGTGTTATTCTAGTACGAACTCTTGAATAGATTGATCCGAAAGAATAACTTTGAGGTGGTTTCGTACCCTACCATAATCTCTTCTTTCGTTCTCCGCTATTAGTGTCTTTGGAGTGACTCTTTGTTGCATCTTGAGGGCTTGTTATATGATCTATCTATGTTATTATTGTTGAGAGAACTTGCACTAGTGAAAGTATGAACCCTAGGCCTTGTTTCCTATCATTGCAATACCGTTTACGCTCACTTTTATCGCTCGCTACCTTGCTGTTTTTATTATTTCAGATTACAAATACCTTTATCTACTATCTATTTTGCACTTGTATGACCATCTCTTTGCCGAACTAGTGCACCTATACAATCTACCATTGTATTGGGTGTGTTGGGGACACAACAAGAGACTCTTTGCTATTTTGTTGCAGGGTTGTTTGAGAGAGACCATCTTCATCCTACGCCTCCTATGGATTGATAAACTTTAGGTCATCCACTTGAGGGAAATTTGCTACTGTCCTACAAACTTGTGCACTTGCAGGCCCAACAACGTCTACAAGAAGAAGGTTGTGTAGTACTCCCTCCGTCCGGAAATACTTGTCATCAAAATGATAAAAGGGGATGTATCTAGATGTATTTTAGTTCTAGATACATCTCTTTTTGTCCAATTTGATGACAACTATTTTCGGACGGAGGGAGTACACATCAAGCTCTTTTCTGGCGCCGTTGCCGGGGAGGTGAGTACTTGAAGGTATATCTTTAGATCTTGCAATCGAGTCTTTTTGTTTCTTGTTTTTTTCACTAGTTTAGTTTATAGAAGAAAACTATAAAAAAATGGAGTTAAGTTTGTCTCATACGCTTCGTCTTTTTAGTATCTTTCGTGAGTTTGATGGAAAGGAAAATTGTGCTCAAGTGCTAGAAGAAGAATGCTTTAAAATTCTTGGTACTAAATCTTTTAATGATGAGCATGATTGCAATGTTGTTAGTATAAACTCCTTGAATATCCATAGTACTAATGATGATTGCTCTAGTCATGATGAAATATATCTTATGAGCATGTCAACTTTTGTGGAGTGCATGTTTGCATAAACACACCAAATAGATAATATATATATTGCAAGAAGCATAAGTATTTAGGAACTAAGAGGTTGCAAGAAAGGCTAGATAAGAGTGCGGAGAATTTAAGATATCTTTCCCGTTGTGAATTTTGCAATAAACAAGATCATTTACATCTCTAATGCAAATTGTTTCATGATCGGATCATGTCCAAAAATTGTGATGATTTGATCTCCCCTTCTCATTACAATGAACTTAGATTGCTTTTGGGTTGTGAAGAGTTGAAACGTTTAACTAAGCCTATTCCAGAATTTAATCTTAGGCATTTCCTTGATATTGATCTAGAAAAGATTTATATGTTTTGTGCGGTGAATTGCATTTAAAATCCTTATATTGCCAATTACCTAAAGAAAATAAAGCAAATAGAAGATGAGGAGAATACTAATGAAAGGGAAGAGACTTCCCAACCTCCTCCTATTATTTCTGATGATGATTCAGGTAACGAGGAGGAGCTTTCTATTCAACCAATCCCATCAATAAAGAAGGTTGAACCCACACATAATGTGAAGAAGAAAAGGAAGAGAAGGGGCAGCAAAGGTAAAAAGGTATCCCTCCCAAATGATGTTGCTCCTACTACTCATTGTGATGATGATATTTGCTTTACTATTGGTGCTATCCATATTTTTAATGATGAGAGTGATTATGCTTATGATATGAAAGAGCCCAAGCTTGGGGAAGCTATGTTTGACGAGGATGAAATATTTGAGAATATATTTGCTTAAATTGATGTTTGTCCCAAGCTTGGGGATGCTATGTTTAATGAATATGATATTTTTAGCATCCCAAGTTTTGATATGCAAAGTTGTTATGATGATAGTATGCCTCCTACCTATGATGATTATATTGATGAAAGTGGGTTCGGAAGAGTGTCAAGTTTAGGAAGTAGTGATCCCACTATTTTGGAGGATGTTGAATTTTATTGTGATAAATATGAAAGTGGATTTGGAAGAATGTCAACTTTATTTAGTGATTCCACTATCTTGGGAGAGGTTTCAATTGATTATGATGAGAACGAAGTTGCTACTTATGATGATTATTGTGATGAAACTTATGCTATAAAAAGTAGTGATGATTATATTTACAAATCTTGTCATGATTATGATTACCCTTTTTCTGAACATTACTCTTTTAATGTGGAAACAATATTTAGTGTTCAAGTCTCTTATGATACTCCCACTATTTCGAATGAGAAGAATTTTGCTTATATGGAGAGTAGTATATTTTCTATGCTTGTAGATCATGAAAAGAATGCTTTAGGTGCTGGTTATATTGTTGAATTCATTCATGATGCTACTGAAAATTATTATGAGGGAGGAATATATGCTTGTAGGAATTGCAATAATGTCAAGTTCCCTCTCTATATGCTTCAAGTTTTGAACTTATGCTTGTTTTACCTTCTTATGCTAGTTGATTATTGTTCCCATAAGTTGTTTGCTCACAAAATCCCTATGCATAGGAAGTGGGTTAGACTTAAATGTGCTAGTCATATGCTTCATGATGCTCCCGTTATGTTTCATTCTTATCTTTTATGTGAGCATCATTGCCATCATCATGCCTAGTTAAAAAGGCATAAAAGAAAAGCTCTTGTTGGGAAACAACCCAATATTTATCCTTACTGTTTTTTGTGTCCACATGATTATGCTACTGTAGTAATCATGTTTTATATCTTTTGTTTCAATAAAGTGCCAAGTAGAACCTTTGGGAAGACTTGGGTGAAGTTTATGTGATCTTGCTGTAGAAAACAGAAACTTTAGCGCTCACGAGAATAGCTGCCATTTTTTTACTGGAGAGTGCCTTTAGTTTGATTCTTTTTGAAGATGATTAATAGACAATTTACTCAGGTCCAGCAATTGATTTCATAATTTTTGGGGTTCCAGAGGTATACGTTTGATACAGATTACTACAGACTGTTCTGTTTTTGACAGATTTTGTTTTCATTGTGTTGTTTGCTTATTTTGATGTATCTATGGCTAGTATTAAGTGGTATGAACCATAGAGAAGTTAGAATACAGTAGATATTACACCAATATTAATTTATAATGAGTTCATTACAGTACCTAAGTGGTGGATTTATTTTCTTATACTAACGGAGCTTACGAGTTTTGTTTTGATTTTTGTGTGGTTGAAGTTTTCAAGTTTTGGGTAAAAGATTCGACGGACTATGGAATTAGGAGTGGAAAGAGCCTAAGCTTGGGGATGCCCAAGGCACCCCAAGGTAATATTCAAGGACAACCAAGAGTCTAAGCTTGGGGATGCCCCGGATGGCATCCCCTCTTTCGTCTTCGTTCATCGGTAACTTTACTTGGAGCTATATTTTTATTCGCCACATGATATGTGTTTTGCTTGGAGCGTCATTTTATTTTGCTAGTTTTTGCTTGCTGTTAGTTAGAATAATGTTTTGAATCTTTAGTTTCAATAAAAAAGTCAAGTATAGCCTTTGCCATGCTTATTTTGCTAGTATACATGTTGCTGTTTGAAAACACAAAGTTTACTGCTGTTGCAAAAATTCCCTAGAAAAGTCAGAGAATGGTATAATGTTGAATATTTTTGCATATTAAGGTCTGATAAATTTATTACAGTGGGAATTTTAGTTCATAATTTTTGGAGTCAGGGAGGTATTGATACTCTTGCATTCGTTACAGACTGTACTGTTTTGGCAGATTGCTGTTATGTTTGCATTGTTTGCGTATGTTTGCTAGTTTAATGATTCTATTTGAGGATAGGAGTATTAAATATGCAGAGGCATTTAGTATTCACTGTTGAATAATAATTTTAGTGATTTGTTACAGTAGAAAGTGATAAGGTTTTGCATTGGTTTATACTAACCGATCTCACGAGTTCTTGTTGAGTTTGTTGTGAATGAAGCTTTTGATAAAAGAAGAGAAACCATGATATGAAAGGAATTAAGGAGACACAAAAGCTCAATCTTGGGGATGCCCAAGGCAGCCCAAGATATTATTTCAAGAAGTCTCAAGCATCTAAGCTTGGGGATGCCCCGGTAGGCATCTGTCGGGTAAACTGATCCACGAACACCTATGGGACCGGCGGACCGAGCCCCTTTCGGTTCGGCGGGGGGCGGAGATCGCACGAAGAGCGGATCGAGGCGAAGCACACGAGCAGTTTACCCACCTTTGGAGCTCTCCGGAGAGATAACACTCCTACTGCTGCATGTCTGAGTGTATTGAGTTCTTGCTCGTGAGCGCTGAGTGCTACAGTACATGCTAACTGCTAACGAGACCGAGCGTGAGTGTTTTTCTCCTTCCCCCCTTTTACGTTGTGCATGGGCCTCCTTTTATATGCTAAAGGGGTCTCCGACAGGTGGCAACGTAGACAAGAGTAAAAATGGAAAAGGAATTGCGGTTGGTACAACAACCTGTACAGTGTATCATACCTAACCCTGACGGCAGGGGACAAAGGCATTAAATGCCCGTCTACGTCGCCCAAATAGTGCAAAAAGGGACCGTCAGGGACGCCACCGCTCGCCACGATGGCAATCTTGTCAGCGTCGCTTGCCACCGCGCACCACTGGCTGCACAGCCTCTTGCCACGCGCGCCTGGAAAGGTCCCAGGGCGACACGTTGGTGGATGTGCTGGAGCGCGGGTACAGAGTGGTAGCTTGCCGCGGCAAGCGCCTTGCCGCGGTCGTTGTCTTGTCGCGTCCGGAAGCTTGTCGCTCGCCGGGCCTCGCCGGGACGCGTGGCGCGTCGCGGCAAGTTCCTTGAGATGCCTTGGTTGGCCTTCCCGGCAAGCTCCTCTTGCCGGGGCCTTGTCTCCTTGGCTTGAATACTTTGTTCTTGAATGGCTCCAAAGGAACCACGGAGGACCTTGGCGGTCACCCGGGAAGCCTTGCCGCAGGGTACTGCAACTGCCCGTGCACAAGTTCGGGATACTAGGGTACCCCTACTCTAGTACACCGACAGGAGCCCCCGGGCCTGGGCCACACACGGTGCTGAGCGCTGTTGGGCCAGGCCCAAAACAGGGCACGGGCACGCGCGGCCTGGGTTACGCCATATCTCACTCTGTATCCACCGCGCCCTCCTCGAATGGCACGTGTAGAATGCGGCGTCGTGGGAGAGATCGTGGGTGGTTTCTTTATTCGGAAAGACGGAACGCCCGCCCCCTCCCTCTTTATAAGCAGGGGAAACAGGGGCAGTTCGCCCATCTCGCCGGCTGCTATTCCAATCTCAAAAATCTCCGCCGCTCCCCCCTTCTTCCCAAAGCTGAAAGAGAGCAGCGCTCCGCCCCCCATCGCCACTGGCACCACCAACGCCGTCGATCTCTCTCACCACCTCCGCCATGGCTCCGAAAGCCGGGAAGGTTGTGGAGTCGGCCGAGGCGCAGCGGCTCGTGGCGCTGCAAAAGGAACGGGCGATCTTCCCTCCTCAGCTCGCCGTGAAGGAGCTGAGGGAGTATTACTACCTCTTCTGGTCGACGGAGACGCGAGCGCATCCGTGCACGAAGGTACTCTCAGCTGCCGCTCCGGAACTGGCTCCGAATGGATATCCCTTCTTCGCGTTGTTCTTCTACTGCGGGCTCTGCCCGCCTTTCTCTGAGTTTTTCTGTGACATTATGAACACCTACGGGTTCCGCCTCCTTGACTTCACCCCCAACGCCGTTCTGACCATTGCAGTTTTCGCACATCTCTGCGAAAACTTTGTCGGAGTCTATCCAAATGTAGCTCTTTTTCGCCACTTCTTTATGCCCCGAGTTGCGAGAGGGGAGCCTTTATCTGGCGGAATCGCCTGGATCTCGAGAGCTGGCAAGAAGGAAGCTTATCTGGAGGGAGAGCTCCGCAGCAAGTGGGAGGAATGGAGAGCAGACTGGTGCTGGATTGTCGAGGAGAACCCGCAGCCATTTACCGCCCAGCACCAAGCCCCAATAGCACGTGGCAATGATTGGAGCAACGTGGCCCCGGAAGACGATAGGCTGAAGATTGCCGTCACTCGGATCTTACGCCTCAGGCTTGCCGGGCTCACCGTAGGCGCCGTTGGCGCAGATTTTCTTCGCCTCCGCATCGCCCCCCTGCAGGAGAGGAGGAGACCCGCCTGGGAGTTCCAGAATGCGGCGGATATCATGAGGCTGCGCCCGGGCCTCAACTTCAACTTCACTGTCCTGGAACTGGACGCGATGCTCCTGGAACTGTTCAAGCGCGATCCTCAACATCCCGAAGCGTTCATGTTGCCGAGGGGTGTCGTTCCGCTGTGCAACAACCCCTCGCTCGACCGCATCCGTGCAATGATGCCGCTGTGCGATTCGCATGGAATTGTCCCAACTTGGCAAGAGCCTGCAGACGACGTCGTGCAGGAGTTCTTTGACGGCTTGGTAGAAGTGCCTGTCCGCTCCGATGAACAGAAGAGCCTTACCCGCGACACCACCGATGCGGAGATGCAGCGCATCGCCACTAGGCTAGAAGAGGCGGCGGCAGCCGCTGCCGCGGGCGAGTTTGGATTCACCGTGGAGGAGGCAGAGGCAGCAGAGGCGGCAAGCCTTGCTGAGCGAGAGGAGCTTGCCGGCGAGGGAGAGCTTGTCGGGCCTGAAGCTGAGTCGAGCGAGCCCGGCGAGGGAGAGCTTGTAGGGCTCGAACCTTCAGATAGCTCGCCGCAAGCGGAGCCCCCAGCTCCACCAAGAAGCGTCTCCGCAAGGCCGCGGATGTAGCGGGACGGCAGACGGGTCAACAGCCGCCGCGCCGCGCGATGCGCTCCACCGTGGCAAGCACTGTTGCCGCGGGAGCACCTCACCCCGCTGCGGCAACTGGAGCGGGGCCCTCCCGGACCACCGCTTCTGCTCCCGCCAAGCGGCTAAGGGAACCTACTCCTCCGCCTTGTCGCGCCGAAGGTGGGCCGGACTTCGACCTCTCCGCGCTCAGCTCCGACGAGGAAGAGGTAGAGTAAGATTCTTTGCTGTACTTGTAGTTCTTCAATTCTTGCTGTTTTGTCTTGTATCTGATTTGCTTTACTCCGAACCCATTCCTTTTCAGGACTCTGGCCCGAAGAGCGGCGAAGAGAGCCAAGGTCCCGGTGATTGTCATCAAGGACGAACCCACCGCGACAGCAGGGGGTGTGTCCGAGACCACCTTGCCGGACTCGGCAACTATTCCCCAAAGCAGCCCCCAGCGCAGCCCCCAGCGTAAGTATATGGTTTACTTCCTGCTGTTAGGCGCGCATGGGTGCTCTTTCTTTGCTGACATCTGACTATTGGTTTTCGTAGGAGCAGAGCAGTCTCACCAGGAGTGCCCGGAAGCCGCTCTCGACATGCCATCTGCTTCGACTATACCGCCAAGGCAGGATTCCCCGGCAAGGGAGCGTTCTCCGGCAAGGGAGAATTTTCCGGTAAGGGAGAAGTCTCCGGCAAGGGACAGTTCTCCGGCAAGGGGCAACACCAGCGACCCCCCGGTGGCGGAGACCACGACTGTAGATCCTAGTACAGGTAATCCTCTTGCTTGAAAACTTCCCTTGGGTTCTTCTTCTTCTGATTTTCTTTTTGAATATTTGCTTGACTTTTCTCCCTTTTCCGGTCGTCAGGTCCATCTGCCATGGAGCCGATGGAAACTGAGGTCGCCGGCGATGAGAACGCGGGCGGCAATACCGACGACGCCGCTGCCATCGAGGAAGAGGCCGGGGCTGATCATCCCGCCGGTGGAGAGGCCGCCAAAGCTGCCACCGCAGAAGCTGGCAAGGGGTCCGGCGATCGCACGGACGGCCCCGAGGCCGCAGGAGCGTCGGGCGCTACACCGACCGCCGATCCCTCTGCCGCTACTGCAGCGTCAGGCTCCGAAGAGCCCTAGCCCAGCGCCTATTTGAAGGCCAACGATGGCGTCTTCATCAAGCTCCCCTGGGCGTCGAGTTCCAGGGCGCCGATCGAAGGAGAAATCTTTGATGAAGAGTTGCTCGCCTCCGCTGGGCTGACGCTGGTCGACGCGCCGAGCAGCAGCAGCGGCGAGCCTGAGGAGGAGCAGCTGCTGCGGAAGCTGTTGTCGCTCTACCGCGCCCGACAGGCCAAGCTGGCATCCCGAGAAGCGCTTGTCGCGAAGGCGGGAGTGGACATCGAGAAGCGCGCGGAGGAGCTCCGGGGCCTCTACCAGGAAGCTCTCCGGTCCCTGGCAAAGGAGCGGGAGCAACTCGCCGAGGAGCGGAAAGCCTTCCTCCTCGAGAAGGCTGAAGTTGAAGAGTAGCAGCGGCTTGCTGCCGAGAAGCTGTCTGCGCAGGAAGGCGAGTTGGCGCAGCGGAAGGTTAACCTTGACAGCCACGAGGAGGAGCTTGCCGCGCGCGAGCAAACATTCGGCGGGGCTCTCAAGGAAGCAGAGGATGCTGCCGCAGCTGCCGAGGCCGCCAAGAAGGAGCTGGAGACGAAGGTGGCGCAGCTGGAGGCCGATCTCAAGGTGAGCGGCGAGGAGCTTGCTGCGCTCAAGCGTGAGTGTGAGAAGGAAGCCTATACCCATGGCGAGCTGCAGGGTCATCTCGCCGAGAGGAGCAAGGAGCTTAGCGCCGCCAAGGACTCCAACGCAGATCCTGAGTTGAAGCTGACTACTTTGACCAAGACCCTGGACGGTGCCAGGGAGCAGGAGGTGGCCTTGAAGGAGAAGATCAAGGACGACGAGGCGCTGCTGGCGAATGCTGCTGCCGCCCAGAATGCTTTTAGGGAGAATGTGGAGCACTAGACCGAGGGTCTCGTGGATGTTGCCGCAGCCATCGACAGGGAGCTGGCGTAGCTGGGGATGGAGGATCTCGGGTATTCCTCCGATGAGCACCTCCAACCCAGAGCCAAGCTCAGCTTGTTCTTCAAAGGCGTGGCGACGGCCCTCCAGCGACTCCGGGAGAAGATCCCAAAGCAGCTGGCCGACGAGTCGCGCAAGATCTGCGCGGGGGCTCTTCAAAAGGTGCTGGTGAAGGTGGCCTTCCGCAACCCAGGCCTCAACCTCACCAACGTCCTCAGGACCTTGTCGCCGGATGCTGATCTGGAAGTGCTCAAGACCCTTGTCGCACCCATTGTGGACAAGGTGAGCGGGATCAAGAGGGTTGAGGGCGATCGCGTAGATTAGGCCGCCCGTTTTCTCTTTTTCTTGTCGCTGCTGGTCATGTTATGGGAACAATCTGTTAGGGCTGCGACAAGCTATCTTGTAATATGACTCTATTTTGGGTAGCGATTGCTATGTTATTTCCTTTACTTGATTCCTTCCTTTGTATGTTTTTGCCCTACGCTTTTAGGTAACTTGTCGGCGCAGGCACCTTAGCCGCGAGCGCTGAGTGCGGGACGTCAGCAGCCTGCTGGCGGTGCCGCTACCGACAAGAAACCTTGTCGCAACTAGTTGCAGCTCACTTAAGTTGTTGAGTGGACTCGAAACAAAGTAAGGGCGCAACTAGCTACGAGTTGGTTCCTTCGCGCACAGTTTTCCATACAAAGCACGGTCGTTCGAGGAAGATAACTTAAAATTTTTAAAATTGATTGCTCAAACTTTAGCAACTTAGCTTTTCTGTCGTTTGCTTCCCGGTAAGGCGAAACTTCCTCGAACGACGCTTGGTCCACACCATTATCTTCTCCTTTCCCCCCGGCAAACTTGTGGGCGAGGGAACCTTCCTTTCTTTGAGAAAGAGAAAGAAGAGAAAATAAAGATATGGAGCCTTACGGCTCGTTATTGCTTACCGGGGGTAGGCTCTGCACAAAGTGTCAGATAACGCATGCAAAAAAGTAGAAAGCATGAAATTGACAAGATGTGCGGAGCACATGAGATTTACTTATGCACGGGGTCTGCGCCCGGCTTCGTACAAAGGATTACATGCAACATCGGCAAGACTTGTACAAAAGGTGGTTGCCGGAACAGGTTCCGGCAACCGCGCCCTACGGGTAAAACTTACGAAGATGCTCAATGTTCCAGGAGTTGCTCACCGGAATGCCATCTTCGGTCTCAAGGCGGACAGCGCCAGGCCTAGTGACTCGTTTCACCCGGTAAGGGCCTTCCCACTTCGGCGTCAACTTGTTGGAATTCTTGGCGGACTGAACGCGCCGAAGAACAAGGTCGCCTTCCTCGAGACTTCTGGCATTAACTTTACGGCTATGGTAGCGGCACAAAGCTTGCTGGTATCGAGCAGCTCGTACAGCGGTCTGAAGACGGTCCTCTTCAAGGAGCAGCGCATCATCTTGTCGCAACTGCTCTTGCTCAAGCTCATCATAAGCGAGCACTCGAGGTGACCCGTATACGAGTTCCGTGGGGAGAACTGCCTCTGCTCCATAGACTAGAGCGAAAGGTGTCTGGCCAGTGGCTCGATTTGGCGTAGTCCTGATCGACCAAAGAACCACCGGCAGCTCCTCAATCTAGTTCTTTCCGCACTTGCGCAGCCTATCGGAAGTCCTGGTCTTGAGCCCGCGCAGCACTTCAGCATTCGCCCTTTCCGCTTGACCGTTACTTCTCGGATGAGCAACAGAAGCGAAGCAGACCTTGGTGCCAAGATCTTGAACATACTGCATGAAGGTGCGGCTCGTGAATTGCGTGCCTTTGTCGGTGATGATCCTGTTAGGGATCCCGAAGCGGCAAACAATCGACCTGAAGAACTTGACTGCTGACTGTGCTGTCACCTTCCTCACTGCTTCCACTTCCGGCCACTTTGTGAACTTGTCGATTGCAACGTACAAGTACTCAAAGCCCCTGACAGCTCGGGGAAAGGGGCCGAGGATGTCGAGCCCCCAGACCGAAAACGGCCAGGATAAAGGGATCGTCTGGAGAGCTTGAGCTGGCTGGTGTATCTGCTTGGAATGGAACTGGCACGCTTCACACTTGGTTACTTGCGCAGTTGCATCCTGGAGGGCTGTCGGCCAAAAGAAGCCTTGCCGGAACGCTTTGCCAGCAAGTGCTCTTGTGCCAATGTGGTGACCACATATGCCTCCATGTATCTCTGCCAACAGCTTTTGTCCGTCTTCCCGGTGAATACACTTCAATTTCACGCCGTTGAGTCTTCTTCTGTACAGTGTGTTGTCGACAAACTGGTACATACTTGACTGTCGGGCTACTCTTTCCGCTTCTTCTTGCTCTTCGGGAAGTACTCATGTCTGAAGGAAACGGACAATCTGGTGTGGCCATGTTGGAGCTTGCGGCTCGACAACAAGGACTAAAGGCACATCTGCTGCTGCGGGAACATCCGCTTCTACGGCGAGAACCTGCGTCTCAGCCGGAGCTTGACGTTCCCCGGCAAGCTTGCCGGAGCAAAACTTGTCGAGAGCGTCTGCTTCAACGGAACAAACCCTAGGGCTTGCCGGAGCAGACTGCTCCTCAGCACCCTTGGTGTTGATCTTGAGGACCTTCTTGGCGGCAGCTTCGGGGAGCTCTGCCGGAAAATAGTCACCAAAAATCAACTTCCTCTTCTTGCTCTGTCCAGTTGATGGCGTTACAGACGGTTGAGTCAGTTTGAGCACAAAGATCCCTGGTTCCACAGGTAACTTAAGTGCGGCGCACTTCGATAGGCCATCGGCAATGCCGTTCTGAGCTCTTGGAACATGTTCCATCTGTAGGCCTTCAAAGTGCTCTTCTAGCTTTCTCACTTCATCAATGTAAGCTTCCATCAACGGACTCTGATAATTCTTGTTCACTTGGCGGACGACAAGTTGTGAGTCACCCCTGACAATGAGCTTCTTGATCCCAAGGTCTGCTGCGATCCTGAGACCGGCAAGCAAACCTTCATATTCTGCGGTATTGTTCGTTGCTTGCTCCTTGGGAAAGTGCATCTGGACTACGTACTTGAGGTGCTCTCCGGTGGGTGCAACAAGTAGCACGCCCGCACCGGCGCCTTGCAGCGAAAAGGCACCATCAAAGTACATCAGCCACTCTCTGCTTGCCTCTTTGACGGGGATGCTCGTTTCTGGAATTTCTTCATCTTGTGTTGGCGTCCATTCTGCTATGAACTCCGCCAATGCTCTGCTTTGGATAGTCGAAGTGCTCTCAAACTTGAGGCCAAAGCTTGACAGTTCCAGCGCCCACTCGACGATCCTACCTGTTGCTTCTGGATTTTGCAGTATCCTCTTCAGCAGAAAACGAGTGGCGACTGTGATCTCATGTGATTGGAAGTAATGGCGCAGCTTTCTCGAGGCCATGAGAAGGCCGAAAAGCAATTTCTGCACACCAGAGTACCTTGACCTAGCCCCCTGCAGAAGGGAACTGACAAAGTAAACTGGGCGCTGCACCATTCTTTTCTGCATCTTCTCACGCGCCTGCGCGGATCCATCTTTGTCGGGACCAGAGCTTGCCGGTGAAGTCCCCTGCTTGTCGCTGGATGCATCTGCCGTGGTTGCTGGCTCATCATCCACCTCCCTCTCTGCTACTAACGCAGCACTAACCACTTGATTGGTTGCCGCTATATATAGCAGCAACTTCTCTTGTGGCTTAGGTGCAACAAGTGTTGGAGTGGAGGACAGGTATCTCTTTAAGTCCTACAGTGCAGCCTCCGCTTCCGGAGTCCATTTCATTGGACCTGCCTTTTTCAATATTTTGAAAAATGGCAGGGGGCGCTCAGCAGACCTAGAGATAAACCTGCTGAGAGCAGCTACGCAACCGGCAAGTCTTCGTACATCCTTGACGCGCTTTGGTGCTTCAATCTGCTCAATGGCCTTGATTTTGTTGGGATTGGCTTCAATTCCCCGCTGAGACACGAAGAACCCGAGAAGCTTGCCGGAGGGGACTCCAAACACACACTTCTCGGGGTTAAGCTTGAGGTTGATCTTGCGCAGATTTGCAAAGGTTTCGTCTAAATCTTGAATCAGAGTCGCCTTGTCCTTGCTCTTGACCACTATGTCATCCATGTAGGCTTCCACATTTCTGTGTATTTGCGGCTCAAAAGCGTCATAGACTACCCTTGCAAATGTTGAACCAGCATTCTTTAAACTGAAAGGCATCCATACGAAACAGTATGTGCCACATGGGGTGATGAATGCGGTCTTCTCCTCATCCTCTTCTGCCATGAAGATCTGATGGTATCCTGAGTATGCATCAAGAAATGAAAGCAAGTCACATCCGGCCGTGGAGTCAACAATCTGGTCGATGCGCGGCAAGGGAAACGGGTCTTTGGGACAAGCTTTATTGACATCGGTAAAGTCGATACAAAGCCTCCATTTCTCGTTTGCCTTGCGCACGACTATAGGGTTGGCCAACCACGTAGGATGGAGCACTCCTCTGACAAGGCCTGCTGCTTCCAATTTCTTGATTTCTTCTGCGATGAATTCTTGGCGCTCCACTGCTTGCTTCCTGACTTTCTGCTTGACGGGCCGCGTATGAGGACAGACGGCAAGATGGTGCTCGATTACTTTCCTGGGAACACCGGGGATGTCAGACGGTTGCCACGCAAATACGTCGACGTTCGCCTGCAGGAAAGCAACGAGCGCGCTTTCCTATTTAGGGTCGAGAGTGGCACTAATGGTAAAGGTACCACTAGCGCCATCCTCCTTGGCGGACACCTTCTTGGTCTCTCATGGAGCTGCCATTGTCTTCTTACACTTGTCGGTGGAGCTCGATGGTGCGTCTTCGACGGTAGCGCAGCACTCCGAAGAGGTGCGCTTGCCGGAGTGGGCATCAGAACTCTTGCCGGGCTTGGTCTTCTTCTTCGCCCCAGGAGCTTCAACGGCAAGTGACTTGCGATCCGTTGCGGCTGCTGCTTTCCGGTAGATCTTGTCGGCACAGATAAGAGCATCCTTTTTGTCGCCAGGGACAGAGATGACACTTATCGGGCCTGGCATCTTCAGCATGTTGTATGCATAGTGAGAGGCTGCCATGAATTTGGCGAGTGCTGGACGGCCGAGTATCCCATTGTAAGGCAATGGAAAGTCAGCAACGTCAAAAGTGACCCTCTCAGTCCTGAAGTTCAACTCGCTGCCAAATGTCACCGGCAACATGATCTTTCCCTTCGGCTTGCTCCTTCCCGGATTGATTCCTTGGAATGTGCCGGTCTCTTCGAGCTCGCTATCAAGGATCTGGAGTTTCTGGAGTACCGCGGAGGAGATCAGGTTCAAGCCGGCCCCGCCGTCAACTAGCATCTTAGTGACCTTGAGGTTGCGGATAGTTGGTGAAACCAACATCGGCAAGCATCCGACCGCAGTTATGCGATCAGGGTGGTCCTCGATATCAAAGATGATAGGCGTGCTGTACCATTTCAGAGGCTTGCATGACTCGACGGGTGGTTCTGCCGTATTGACTTCCCGCACCCACTGCTTGAGCTGGCGGTGTGAAGTATGCAGAGAAGCACCGCCGTCAACGCACAGGACCTCTGTGGCTTTCTGGAACTCCTGCTCATCGGTCTCGTCATCATCCATATCTTCATCGTCGTCGTCCTCTTCATCCTTGTCGCGGCCGCGGGGAGGTCTGTCTCCTTGCCGCTGCTTGGCCTTGCCACGGCGTCCTCCTCGGCCGGGGCGTTTCTTGCCGGCTCCTCCAGCACCTTCCTGGGCCTTCTCCTTGTCGCGTCGCTCGTATTCAGCCTTTTGCTGCTCGACAAGCTGCTCGATCTTCTTGCAGCTCTGGAGGTCATGGCCCTTGGTGCGGTGGATCTTGCAGTACTGCTTGTTGGTGCCGTCCTGCTTGTCGGCGACCGCCACAGCCTGGTAATTGGTGCCTGCGGCAATCTCCTCGCCGGAGCTACCAGCTTTGGCTTTCTTGGCGCCACCTCCTTTGCCGGACTGCTCAACGACTAGCACATCTTTGCCTTTCTTCTTCCTGTTGTTCCGCCGCCGGTTTTTCCTTGCCAGGGCAGCCTCCTCACTATCTGATCCTCCTGCTTCTGTATTCTCTCCGGGGAGTTTCCTCCCTTCCTCAGCACGCGCACACTTGTCGGCCAGGGCATATAGCTCACTGACGTCTCTGATCTTGCACATCGCCATCTCCTCCCGCATCCTGCGGTTTCGCACATTCTGATGGAACGCGCTGATTACCGCGGCAGGGTGGACATCTAGGATGTTGTGCTGTACGCGGCTGAATCTCTGAATGTACTTGCGCAGGGGCTCCCCTTCCTTCTGGGCGAGCAGATGAAGGTCACTCTCTTGGCCATGAGGCTTGTGGCCGCCTGTAAAGGCGCCGACAAACTGATGGCATAGATCTGCCCAGGAGGATATGGAGTTGTCCGACAAGTGCATGAGCCAGGATCTGACATTGGGCTTGAGCACCAGCGGGAAGTAGTTGGCCAGGATCTTGTCGTCCCGCCCCCCGGCAGCTTGCACCGCGATGGTGTAGATGCTGAGGAACTCCGACGGATGCGACTTGCCGTCGTACTTCTCTGGCACGTCTGGCTTGAAATTCTTCGTGCTGGGCCACTGGACTTGCCGCAGCTCACGAGTGAATGCAGGGCAACCTACCGCGTGCGGCAAGTCGCCTGGTTCCCCTGGTGCATGCATGTCGACAGAGGGCCCAGCGCGCTGGTCCGATTGACGCCGCGCTTCTCTTCGGCGCTCGATGCGAGTTCGAGCGTCTTCTTGCTGTCGTTCGTGAAGAACTTGGTGCTGATCGCGACGAGCTCGTGGATCTGATGATACGGTGGAGTCGCTGTCGAGGTGGATCCGGCGAGTCGGCGATCTTGGCCTTCGGGGTGGAGAGTGCATGGTGGTTGCACCCCCATCGGTTTTGCCGCCATCGGCTCGTGCCTGGCAGTCCTGCCGCGGCAGCGATGTACTCGGCTGCCGCGGAGTGTCGCCGTTGGCGAAGCCGATGAGACTCTGAATGGTGGCCCTCCATTCATCGATCTTGTATGCCGTTGGAGGGTAATCCAGGAGCAGTTGAGCTCGCGCCAAAGCTTCTGCTGGAGTGGTGGGGGGCGGTGGCGAACGACGCGAGGAGCGGGATATGCTCGGACTTCTAACTATGTTAGAAGGAGCAGTATCCCGTCCAGGCGACCGTGTCTCGCTCGTGCCAGCATGTTGGCGTGCATGCTGGTCTTGAGCACCCCGAGATCCACCAGCTCGATCTTGGTCCAATGAACGTATGGCCCTGCGAATACCATGACGCTGTCGGTCCTGCGCCTCCTGAGATGGGCGCGGTGCATGTACGGATGCCGAGGTCTGCGCAGCCTTGTCCTTGGACCTGGAAGCACCGTGGGCTCCCTCGTCGATGCTTGTTCTTCCGCCGGCGTCTACCCCACCACCTGTTTGCTCCGGTGGTGGCGGGATCGACGTGGACGGAACAGCTGCTGCCGAAGCCTTCTTCTTCGGTGGCATGTCGATGAAGAAGACGAAGATCTAGCTCGTGTGAACGTCGGATCAGGTTCACACAACCTCGACGCCCCCTACCTGGCGCGCCAAAGATGTCGGGTAAACTGATCCACGAACACCTATGGGACCGGCGGACCGAGCCCCTTTCGGTTCGGCGGGGGGCGGAGATCGCACGAAGAGCGGATCGAGGCGAAGCACACGAGCAGTTTACCCAGCTTCGGAGCTCTCCGGAGAGATAACACTCCTACTGCTGCATGTCTGAGTGTATTGAGTTCTTGCTCGTGAGCGCTGAGTGCTACAGTACACGCTAGCTGCTAACGAGACCGAGCGTGAGTGTTTTTCTCCCTCCCCCTTTTACGTTGCGCATGGGCCTCCTTTTATATGCTAAAGGGGTCTCCGACAGGTGGCAACGTAGACAAGGGTAAAAATGGAAAAGGAATTGCGGTTGGTACAACAACCTGTACAGTGTATCATACCTAACCCTGACGGCAGGGGACAAAGGCATTAAATGCCCATCTACGTCGCCCAAATAGTGCAAAAAGGGACCGTCAGGGACGCCACCGCTCACCACGATGGCAATCTTGTCAGCGTCGCTTGCCACCGCACACCGCTGGCTGCACAGCCTCTTGCCACGCGCGCCTGGAAAGGTCCCAGGGTGACACGTTGGTGGATGTGCTGGAGCGTGGGTACAGAGTGGTAGCTTGCCGCAGTCGTTGTCTTGTCGCGTCCGGAAGCTTGTCGCTCACCGGGCCTCGCCGGGACGCGTGGCGCGTCGCGGCAAGTTCCTTGAGATGCCTTGGTTGGCCTTCCCGGCAAGCTCCTCTTGCCGGGGCCTTGTCTCCTTGGCTTGAATACTTTGTTCTTGAGTGGCTCCAATGGAACCACGGAGGACCTTGGCGGTCACCTGGCAAGCCTTGCCGCGGGGTACTGCAACTGCCCGTGCACAAGTTCGGGATACTAGGGTACCCCTACTCTAGTACACCGACAGCATCCCACGTTTCTTCTTCAACCACTATCGGTTAGTAACGGTTGAGCCTAAGTTTTTGCTTCTTCACATGAGTTGTGCTATCCTTGCATCATCATTTTATTTTGCTTTGCTTGCTGCTTGAATATAATACCAAGATCTGAAATTCTTTAATGAGAGAGAGTCTTCACATAGTTACGTAATTATTTACCTACTCATTGATCTTCACTTATATGTTTTTGGAGTAGTTTGTCATTTACTCTTGTACTTCACTTATATCCTATGAGTAAATGGTTGAATGAGTTGAATGTCATAAATCTGAAATTATATATGTCTCTTTTGCTTATCCCATGGGGAGTAATGACTTCACATCTAAGAAGTAGAGGTTGTAAATTCATTGACGGTTAGCAAGCATTGTATTAGTCATTTGAACAATTCATGAAAGAATATTGAAGGAAGAGAGATTTCACATATAAATATATTATCATAGACATCTTTTATAATTGTGAGCACTCATTATGTATGACATGCTAAAGAGTTGATGTTGGACAAGGAAGACAACATAGCGGGTTATGTTTTCTCGCATCTCAGTTAAAGTATATTGTCATGGATCATTCAAACATGTTGAGCTTGCCTTTCCCCCTCATGCTAGCCAAAATTCCTTGCACCAAGTAGAGATACTATTTGTGCTTCCAAATATCCTTAAACCCAGTTTTTGCCATGAGAGTCCACCATACCTACCTATGGATTGATTAAGATCCTTCAAGTAAGTTGTCATCGGTGCAAGCAATAAAAATTGCTCTCTAAATATGCATGACTTATTAGTGTGGAGAAAATAAGCTTTGTACGAACTTGTTATGGAAGCAATAAAAGCGATAGACTGCATAATAAAGGTCCATATACAAGGGGCAATATAAGGTGACGTTCTTTCGCATTAAGATTTTGTGTATCCAACCCTAAAAGCGCATGACAACCTCTGCTTCCCTCTGCGAAGGGCCTATCTTTTACTTTATGTCTTTTACTTTATGCAAGAGTCAAGGTGATCTTCACCTTTCCCTTTTTCATTTTGTCCTTTGGCAAGCACTTTGTGTTAGGGTGATCCTGATATATATATCCAATTGGATGCACGTTAGCATGAACTATTATTGTTGACATCACCCAAAGGTGAATACCTTTGGAGGCAACATTATAAGCCCCAATCTTTCTCTGTGTCTGATTAAAACTTCATAACCACAAGTATTGTGTGAGTGTTAGCAATTGTAGAAGAATATATGATAGTTGAGTATGTGAAGTTTGCTAAATCAAAGCTCTGACATAGACTCTTCCTGAAAGTAAGATGAATTGCAATTGTTTGATGACTAAGAATGAAGTTTGCCAGTTTTCAAGAAAGTTTGTGGTCTATGCTTTAATATGTGAATTGCTTGTTACTTGATTATGAAAAGTTTTATGAGATGAACTACTGTTATGACATATTATCATGCTAGAAAAGGTGATTGAAATTATCATTGATCAAACTTGTGCACCTTCTAGCATTCACACTTTATAAATTCTTTCTTTTATCATTTACCTACTCGAGGATGAGTAGGAATTAAGCTTGGGGATGCTGATACGTCTCCAACGTATCTATAATTTATGAAGCATTCATGCTATTTTATTATCTGTTTTGAATGATTATGGGATTTATTATACACTTTTACATTACTTTTGGGGCTAACCTATTAACCGGAGGCCCAGCCCATATTGCTGTTTTATTGCCTGTTTCAGTATTTCGAAGAAAAGGAATATCAAACGGAGTCCAAACGGAATGAAACCTTCGACATCGTGATTTTTTGGAAGAATATCATCCTGGAGGCTTGGAGATCAAGTCAGAAGATCCTCGAGGAGCCCACGAGATAGGAGGGCGTGCCCCCCTTACAGGGTGGTGCCCCCCTGTCTCGTGGACCCCTCGAGCACCCCCAACCGACTTCTTTCGCCTATATATTCCCTCGTACCCTAAAACTAACGAATATCAAGATAGTTCGGGAGTTTCGCCACTGCAAGCCTCTGTAGCCCCCAAAAACCTCTCGGGAGCCCTTCCCGGCACCCTGCCAGAGGGGGGATCCTTCATCGGTGGCCATCTTCATCATCCCGACGCTCTCCATGATGAGGAGGGAGTAGTTCACCCTCGAGGCTGAGGGTATGTACTAGTAGCTATGTGTTTGATCTCTCTCTCTCTCTCTCGTGTTCTCTCTCGTGTTCCCTCTATGGCACGATCTTGATGTATCCCGAGATTTTCTATTGTAGTTGGATCTTATGACGTTTCTCCCCCTCTACTCTCTTGTGATGAATTGAGTTTTCCCCTTTGAAGTTATCTTATCGGATTGATTCTTTTATGAGAACACTTGATGTATGTCTTGCCGTGCTTATCTATGGTGACAATGGGATATCATGTGCCTCTTGATGTATGTTTTTGTGACCAACTTGTGGGTTCCACCCATGAACCTATGCATAGGGGTTCGCACACGTTCTTGACTCTCCGGTAGAAACTTTGGGGCACTCTTTGAAATACTTTGTGTTGGTTGAATAGATGAATCTGAGATTGTGTGATGCATATCGTATAATCATGCCCATGGATACTTGAGGTGACAATGGAGTATCTAGGTGACATTAGGGTTTTGGTTGATTTGTGTCTTAAGGTGTTATTCTAGTACGAACTCTTGAATAGGCTGATCCGAAAGAATAACTTTGAGGTGGTTTCGTACCCTACCATAATCTCTTCGTTCGTTCTCCGCTATTAGTGTATTTGGAGTGACTCTTTGTTGCATGTTGATGGCTTGTTATATGATCTATCTATGTTATTATTGTTGAGAGAACTTGCACTAGTGAAAGTATGAACCCTAGGCCTTGTTTCCTATCATTGCAATACTGTTTAGCTCACTTTTATCGCTCGCTACCTTGCTGTTTTTATTCTTTCAGATTACAAATACCTTTATCTACTATCTATTTTGCACTTGTATCACCATCTCTTCGCCGAACTAGTGCACCTATACAATCTACCATTGTATTGGGTGTGTTGGGGACACAAGAGACTCTTTGTTATTTGGTTGCTGGGTTGTTTGAGAGAGACCATCTTCATCCTCCACCTCCTACGGATTGATATACCTTAGGTCATCCACTTGAGGGAAATTTGCTACTGCCTACAAACCTGTGCACTTGCAGGCCCAACAATGTCTACAAGAAGAAGGTTGTGTAGTAGACATCAGCAAGCCACAAGTTGGAGATAGGTTTATGTCCATTCTCCATTATGGTGAAGGACCGCTTTATCTGTTTTCTGGTATTTTAGCTAGGAGAGAGGAGTAGGTCCTAAGTATTAAGAACAATTAGTTAGTGTTGATTATATATGACTACAATGTCTTAGACTTGATGGTGATGCTGAGTAGGAGTAGTGATTATGAGTAATATGATGATGATGAGGAGGAGTTGTTATTATAACTAGTGACGACGTTGTTATATGATGTCTCATGGATGAAAATGATGATTATGAGGAGTTATATGGCAATGATATATTATGATGATAAGTTGTTAATGATATTATGATGATGACGACAACGACGAGGACGACGACGACGACGATGATGATGATGATGATGATGATGATGATGATGAGTTATTATGGAATTGGGTAAAGAACCGCGAATTAGTTACAAATGGGTGGATTCAAAGTGACCATTGGTTACTTTGGATCCATGCACTTGAAACTAATCCAAGGTTCTTTCACCTAGTGATTTAATAACGCGTTATGATGTAAAAACAATCTCTAAATTGCTATTATATGAAAAATTGGATACAAGTGTATGAATACGACCTAAAATTTAGAAGAAATGGAATACAGAATAATAGTAGTAGCTGTTGTTCTCAAAAGCGCTACTAGTAATTAGCAGTAGCTATTGACTAGGAAAGCGCTACTACTAAGTAGATATAGTAGTAGCGAGTGCCAGTAGGCGCTACTGCTAAGCTTTAGCTGTAGCGCCGTATCAGTAGTGCGCTTACCCGCGCTACTGATAGGCCAAAAAGCAGTGCTACTGCTAGTCTTTTCCCTAGTAGTGCTTGCCTGAGTCTTCTAACGCTTCTCTTATCTCTCTCTTTGTCGAGCAAGATCTGCTTGACGCTTAATCTCATCATTTCTTCGATCGCAGAGCTGAGAAACATCAATCCTCAGCTTGGAGTGCCACTCAATCTTGTTGTTCCTCATGACAATGAGGGCTTTGGTGATTTCAAGAATTCCCTTGTTCATGTACTTCCTTTCAGACTCAGAGCGAGCTTCATTCCTCATTTTCTCAAGCAGCTCTTGTCCTCTACAACCCGATTCAACTCCTTGGTAATTTCCTTTAGCTTAGAGAAGTGCTTTGTTACCATCTTGGTAACATCATCAGGCAAACCTAGACTGCTGAACTCAGATGGATTTGCATCATAAGAAGCACCTTCAATGATGTCAAACATAAGATCAAAATCATATTCCTTTGTGGGAGCAGGAACAATTTTCTTCGCCTTCTTGGCAAGGGCAGCACCTTTTTCATCGGTTATCAATTTTCTCATCGCAACTGGGGCAACAGAACCCGAAGGTTTATCTGATGGTACGGGGGCAAGCCTTGGTGAATATTTCAATGGTGGTGAAACCTTTGCTAGAGAGGGAGTTTGATACGACTTATCAAGCAGAGCTCTTTGATCGTACATGGAATTTCTTCGCCAACATTATCATCAGAGGAATCATCAGATGACGCAGATGCGACCTTTCTAGACTTTCTAGCAACAAACTTCTTCTTCGAAGCTTGAGGAGAAACAAATTTCCTCTTCTTCTTTTCTTTTCGGGTGGAGGCCCTTTCCTTCTTCTCTAGCACACCCTGTTGAGTTAACTCAACATTTCTCTGTTCTAGCTGATTTTTCTTCGCCTCCTTGGCCTCACGTTTGGCCTTGGCCTTAGCTCGTTTTTCAACTTCCTCGGGGAAATCAACAGTTGTCTTTAATGAGTCTACATGAGCATTGGGGGGAGCAGCTGGCCTAACTTTTTCATCATTTGGGCCTAGGAAGCCCTCTACAATGCATTCATTCCATGGTGGAGTGAATGCAAACATAATCTGGTATTTTCTTCAGACGTTCTCATAGTTGAACCACTTCTTTGCCCAGTGACGATGAATATTTTGCAGCCCGTTGTCCCTTTCTTATGCCGTTTCTACTCCAGGTGGTGTCGTGGGGGATCCACGACCACCTATGGGGCTACAAGCCCCTTTTGGTTCGGCGGGGGGATGGACACGTTGCACAAAGAGCAGAGAAGCGTAGTGCAGCATGAAAGAGATCACATGAGTGGTTTTTACCCAGGTTCGGGCCGCCGCGAGGTGTAAAACCCTACTCCTGCTTTGGTGGATTGATGGGGGAAAAGGTGGTGGTGGGCGCAGCACACTTGCGTGGCAAGGTTGCCTCGGGGCGAAGTGGCTATGAGCGTATGAATATGTGAGGGGCCGTGCTTGCCAACCTCACGAACCCTTTCTATGGTTGCCATGTGTCTCCTTTTATAGGTTAAGGGGTCACCATAGTGGCAAATCAGTCTTTACATACTGATTAGATAGCAAATAGTGCTATCATACCTAACTCTGCAGGCTGACAGGGCGCATTAAATGCACCGCCTAGTGTCACATCATAGCGTACCCGGCAGCCCTTGCCGGGCTATTTTGCCGGCTCCGCGCCTGCTTGCTTGACACATCTCATGACGGGTGTCACATGGGGGTGTATGCTGTAGGAGGTGGCTGCCATGTGGCAAAAAGCAGCCACCTAGTCATCTTGGGGCTTGACACTGCACTGATCTGTGACTTGCGTCGCTCGTGAGGTGGAGCGGTGGAGTGCTTGGAGTCCACAAGGCCCGGTAGGGCCTGCCGGGATGATCTGGAAGTATGCTTCCGGGGCAAACCTAACCTTGCCAGGCTTGCCTGCCCGGCAAGGGAGGTCCTTTCCTTCGCGGTATCTTGCTTCTCTGGTTCATCTTGAGCTTATTTATCTACACTTGGACCCTTTGATGAATTGGTCCTCCTTGCCTGGTTTCACTAAAAAAAAGACACATCCGTGACATTTTGGGCCGAACGAATTTTTTTCTGTCATACATATGACACTTCTATGACGATAATTGTGACAAAACCCGGTATCATCATAGATGTGGTGGGCTCCTACTTCTATGACAAAAAATCATGATAGAAAATGGGATTTTCGTCCTGGGCGGGCCGGAAACGCAGCTGCATGACATTCTTTGGGCCGTCCATGACGGAAAAAACCATGCTAGAAGCGAGGGCGAGGAAAATTTCGAGGAGTTCCCTGGTTACGGTGGGTGGTCGGGGGCCTAGCGATGCACGTTTCTCTCGTACACGTACGCGCGCGTGTGTGAGGCGTTGGCTCTAACTGAACTCAAGCGAGGCGTTGGGCTCTAACTGAATCCGAGCGATTGCACTGCAGGCTACGCGTTACTGAACCCGAGCGATCGATCGATGGCTGTTAACTGAACCCGATCGAGCGATTCCTTTGCTACTGCTGCTAACTAAAGCCGATCGATGCTGCCTCTCTGGATGAACAGTAAGCGTTGCGGGGGGGTTGGATGAACAGTGAGCGGTGGGAGTGGATGAATAGGACCCATGGCGTTGCCTCTGGATGAATAGGACCCTGATCGATCGAGCCGGTTGGGGCTGGATGAACATGACCCCGTGGAGGGCTGGATGAACAGGACGGCCCCGTGGAGGGATGGATGAACAATAGAAGGTGGAGGGGTGGATGAACAGTAGCCCATGGAGGGGTGGTTGAACAGGAGCCCGTGGAGAGGGATGGTTGAACAGTAGCCGGTGGAGTAGCGCACGGTGGAGGTTGGATGAATAGGAGCCCGTGGATGAACAGTCGCAGGTGGAGGCTGGAGGAGGTCGACGGTGGATGAACAGTAGCCCGTGGAGGCTGGAGGAGGTCGATGGTGGAGATGAACAGTATCCCGTGGAGTCCCATTTTGCGGTACGCCACACCCCTCCCGATGAACAGTACCCCTGTTTCGACCGTAGCGCTCCAACACAAGTCCGTTTCGTCCGTTTTGCGGTACGCCACACCCCCTCCCGATCAACAGGACCCCCATTTCGACCGTAGGAGGTCCGTTTCGTCCGTTTTGCGGTAAGCCAGACCCCTCCCGATGAGCATGATCCCGTTTCGAACGTGGGCGGTCAAACACAAGGCCGTTTTCTCTGTTCTGCGGTATGCCAGGCCTCGTTTCCATTGCTTGTTCTATCCAAGCCCTCCCGATGAACACGACGACGCATTCCGTTCTGACCCAGCCGGTTGGCTCCCCATGAACACAACGACGACGCTGTTTCTCTGTTCTAATCTAGCCATGTACATGAGCCCTGGCCGTACGTATGCACGAGTAGGCGTTCGAGACCCCGCCCGTATGTACACATACGTGGCCGTATTTTCTTTCTTGCACCCTGGCCGTTGTACGTACGTGTATATGCTACGTGCGTTCCTCTACTACGACACATGTGCGCCTTTACTACGACACATGCGTGCCTCTACATCCACCAGTATGTACTCGCGACCAGAATGACAATGCTACATACGCTTTGACTAGGTGGGTCCCGACTGTCAGGCAGTTCCTTGCGTGCTAAGATGTAGCTTGTGGGTCCCAGCAGTCAGGGGGCGAATCGTTTTTTTCAGACGCACTTCCTTGCGTGCGAAGATCTAGCTGGTGGGTCCCAGCAGTCAGGGGGAAACGTTTTTTTCACGAAATACGGTGGCCCATCCGGTGGGTCCCCGCTGTCAGGTGGAGGAATAATTATTTTGCATGTAATAAGGAGGCACTTCCTTGCTGCGGCCGTGGACCCAACTGTCAGCCTCTCCACGTACAGTCCACGTCCGACAGAAGCCGTTCCTTGACCACGTTGACCACGCTGCACCGAGAGCACCAGGGCGGTGGACGACGGCGAGGCCTAGGAAGGGGACAACACGGAGCCGGGCAAGACGCGGCAGTGGATGCCCACGCGTAGAGGAGTACGAGGGTTCACTGGTTCGGCTGCCGTCGCTGCAGGGCCTGGCCAATGGTGGGAATAGTAGGGGCGGTGAGGCCTCCGCGGCAGCACAGCCGGTCATGGGAGGCAGGAGCATGCGACACGACCGGCGCTGCTTTGGGCGGCTGGAGCAAGAAGACCAGAGGTTGAAGAAGCACTACGGCCGTTGGATGGACATCGTACGGTCACTGGAGCTAGACTCGTTCATATTGACTAAAGTTAACAAAGGCCCCCGTCCCAGTCAACTTAGTAGGCCCACAAGTCAGCCTCCCACCATGGTGGGTCCCAGCTAGCAGGGGGAGTATTCATTTTTTTGTGCGTAATACGGAGGCACTTCCGGTGGGTCTGAGCTGACAGCGGGGGAAACATTTTTTTCACGAAATACGGTGGCCCGTCCGGTGGGTCCCAGCAGTCAGGGGGGAAACGTTTTTTTTCGCGAAATAAGGTGGCCTGTCAGGTGGGTCCCTGCTGTCAGGTGGAGGGATAATTATTTTGCGCGTAATAAGGAGGCACTTCCGCGGCCGCCTGGACCTAGTTGTCAGCCTCTCCACGTACAGTACTCTTCCGATGGAAGTCGGTCGTTGAGCACGTTGACCATGCCGCACCGAGAGCATCAGGGCGGTGGATGATGGCGAGGCCTGATACATCTCCAATGTATCTACTTTTCAAAACACTTTTGCCCTTGTTTTGGACTCTAATTTGCATGATTTGAATGAAACTAACCCGGACTGACGCTGTTTTTAGCAGAACTGCCATGATGTTGTTTTATGTGCAGAAAAGAAAAGTTCTCGGAATGTCCTGAAAATCCACGGAGGCACTTTTTGGAATTAATAAGAATTTTTGGGCGAAAGAAATACACGAGGGGGCCCACGGCCTGTCCACGAGACAGCCCCCCCTATAGGGCGTGCCCCCCTATCTCGTGGGCCCCTTGGACCTCCACCAACCTCAACTTCAACTCCATATATTCTGTCTCGCGGAGAAAAAATCAGAGAGAAAGTTTCATCGTGTTTTACGACACGGAGCTGCCGCCAAGCCCTAATCTCTCTTGGGAGGGCTGATCTGGAGTCCGTTCGGGGCTCCGGAGAGGGGGATTCGTCGCTGTCGTCATCATCAACCATCCTCCATCACCAATTTCATGATGCTCACCACTGTGCGTGAGTAATTCCATCGTAGGCTTGCTGGAAGGTGATGGGTTGGATGAGATTTACCATGTAATCAAGTTAGTTTTGTTAGGGTTTGATCCCTAGTGTCCACTATGTTCTGAGATTGATGTTGCTATGACTTTGCTATGCTTAATGCTTGTCACTAGGGCCCGAGTGCCATGATTTCAGATCTGAACCTATTATGTTCTCATGAATATATGTGTGTTCTTGATCCTATCTTGCAAGTCTATAGTCACCTATTATGTGTTATGATCCGACAACCCCGAAGTGATAATAGTCAGGATACTTCTCGGTGATGACCGTAGTTTGAGGAGTTCATGTATTCACTATGTGTTAATGCTTTGGTACGATTCTCTATTAAAAGGAGGCCTTAATATCCCTTAGTTTCCACTAGGACCCCGCTGCCATGGGAGGGTAGGACAAAAGATGTCATGCAAGTTCTTTTCCATAAGCACGTATGACTATTTACGAAATACATGCCTACATTACATTGATGAACTGGAGCTAGTTCTGTGTCACCCTAGGTTATAACTATTACATGAGGAATCACATCCGGCATAATTATCCATCACTGATCCATTGCATACGAGCTTTTCACATACTGTTCTTCTCTTATTTTCTTTTCCGTTGCTACTGTTACAATTACTACAAAACCCAAAAACATTACTTTTGCTACCGTTACCTTTACTATCAGACGACTTTGCTACTAAATACTTTGCTGCAGATACTAAGTTATCCAGGTGTGATTGAATTGACAACTCAACTGCTAATACTCAAGAATATTCTTTGGCTCCCCTTGTGTCGAATCAATAAATTTGGGTTGTACTTCACCCTCGAAAGCTATTGCGATCCCCTACACTCTTGGGTTATCAAGACTAATTTCTGGCGCCGTTGTCGGGGAGCATAGCTCTATTCTCTGAGTCACTTTGGATTTATATCTGTTGATCACTATGAAGAACTTGAAAGACTCTAAAATCAAGATCTATCCCTCAACTACGAGGGGAGGTAAGGAACTGCCATCTAGCTCTGCACTAGATTCTCCTTCTGTTATGAGTAAGCTTGCGACACCTAAACCTGCTACTGCTATGAATTCTGATATGTCGCATGTTATTGATGATGACACTTCTGCTATGCATGATGAAACTACTTCTGTGCGTGATACTACTTTGCCATTAGGTGAATTTCTTGATGAACAACTTGCTAGAGTTAGGGGGAATGAAATTATTGAAGATGCTATTATTGATGATAGTGATCATGAAAATTCTCCCAATGATTATGTATTGCCTGTTGTTCCTAAGGGTTATGTTATGAATGAAGAAGCTGTTAGAGCTATCTTTGCTTGCAATGATAGATATGATCTTAAGAAATTATTAACTAAATGGAAGCAGCAGTCTCTTAATGCTAGAATGAAACCTGACCCTACTTTTGCTACTTCACCTATCTGTGTTACTGATAAGGATTATGAATTCTCTGTTGATCCTGAGATAATTACTCTAGTTGAATCTGATCCTTTTTATGGCCTTGAATCTGAAACTGTTGTGGCACATCTTACCAAGTTGAATGATATAGCTACCCTGTTTACTCATGATGATAAATCTCGCTATTTTTATATCCTTAAGATATTTCGGTTCTCGTTAAAGGGTGATGCTAAGACTTGGTATAATTCTCTTGCTCCTGATTGTGTGTGTAGTCCTCAGGATATGATTTATTACTTCTCTGCTAAATATTTCCCCACTCATAAGAAACAAGCTGCCTTGCAGGAAATATACAATTTTGTGCAAACCAAAGAAGAGAGTCTCCCACAAGCTTGGGGGAGGCTTCTCCGGTTACTTAATGCTTTGCCCGATCATCCTCTTAAGAAAAATGAAATACTTGATATCTTTTATAATGGACTAACCGATGCTTCCAAGGACTACTTGGATAGTTGTGCTGGTTGTGTTTTCAGGGAAAGAACAGTCGACGAAGCTGAATTACTATTGAATAATATGTTGACTAATGAAAATAATTGGACTCTTCCTGAGCCAATTCCTGAGGCAATTCCTGAACCAATTGAGCCAACTCCTGAGCCTATTCCTAAACCCACTACGAAGAAGAGAGGTGTCTTATTTCTCAGTCCTGAAGATATGCAAGAGGCAAAGAAATCAATGAAAGAAAAAGGTATTAAAGCTGAAGATGTTAAGAATTTACCACCTATTGAAGAAATACATGGTCTTAATATACCGCCTATTGAAGAACCACATTGTCTTGATAACCCGACACATGTAGTAAAGGTAAATTCTCTCTATAGATATGATAAAGTTGAAATCCCCTCTACTAAATTTCATAGCCCATGCTTAGATGAATTTGATGAATTTATGGCTAGACAAGAAAGTTTTAATGCTTATGTTGGTAGAGAATTAAAAAATAATGCCTTCGAGATAGGACGCTTGAGTGATTATATGGCTAGAGTTAAAGGTGAACTTAAACTCATTAGCAAATATGCTTCTATGGTTACCACTCAAGCTGAACAAGTACTTAAAGCTCAAAGTGATTTGCTCGATGAATTGAATAATAAACATGATTTTGCTGTTAGAGTGGCTAATAGAACTGGTAGAATGACTCAGGAACCTTTGTATCCTGAAGGCCACCCTAAGAGAATTGAGCAGGATTCTCAGAGAAATAATTTAGATACACCTAGTCCTTCTAAAAAGAAGAAAAAGAAAAATGATAGGACTTTACATGCTTCTAGTGAACCTGTTGTAGACACACCTGAGAATCCCAATGATATTTCTATTTATGATGCTAAAACACAATCTGGTGATGAACATGAACCTAGTGATAATGTTAATGATAATGTTCATGTTGATGCTCAACCTAGCAATAATAATGATGTAGAGACTGAACCTACTGTTGATCTTGATAACCCACAATCGAAGAATCAACATTATGATAAAAGAGATTTTGTTGCTAGGAAGCATGGTAGAGAAAGAGAACCATGGGTTCAGAAACCCATGCCCTTTCCTCCTAAACCATCCAAGACAAAGGATGATGAGGATTTTGAGCGCTTTGCTGAAATGATTAGACCTATTTTCTTACGTATGCACTTAACTGATATGCTTAAAGTAAATCCTTATGCTAAGTATATGAAGGATATCATCACAAATAAAATAAAGGTACCGAAAGATGAAATTTCCACCATGCTTGCTAATTACACTTTTAAGGGTGGAATACCAAAGAAACTTGGAGATCCGGGTGTACCAACTATACCATGTTCCATTAAAAGAAATTATGTTAGAACTGCTTTATGTGATCTTGGAGCCGATGTTAGTGTTATGCCGCTCTCTTTATATCATAGACTTGAATTGAATAAGTTGACACCTACTGAAATATCTTTGCAAATGGCTGATAAATCAACTGCTATACCTATCGGTATTTGTGAGGATGTGCCTGTTGTGGTTGCAAATGTCACTATCTTAACAGACTTTGTTATTCTTGATATTCCCGAGGACGATAGTATGTCGATTATCCTTGGTAGACCTTTTCTGAACACTGCAGGGGCTGTTATTGATTGCAACAAAGGCAATGTCACTTTTCATGTTAATGGTAATGAGCATATGGTACACTTTCCGAGGAAACAATCTCAAGTTCATAGCATCAATTCTATTGGAAAAGTTCCAACTATTATTACTGGAGGTTTTGAATTTCCTCTCCCTACTGTCAAGAAAAAGTATGATATTCTTATTGTTGGGGATTTTCATATCCCCGTTGAGGTAACTTAGTGTTATTCGAAATTTCTCCGGTTCCGTGTTATTCGGAATGAGTTTGTTAACAAGGCTTGATCAACCTTGTTAGTGGATTCATTTTGATGATCATGAGATGGATGAAACTAGAAGGCACAACCTTCTGTACCCTCTTTTTACTTTCCATTATTTAAAATAAATAAAGCAAAAATAGTATTATCCGTCTGTTTTCTGAATTTTCCGTGCAATAAAAAATATCCCAAAAATAAAAGTGCTCCAAATGCCCTGCAAATTTAGTATGATTTTTTATGGATTATTTGAGGATTTTAGGCACTGAAATCACTGCAGGAGGGGTAAGCACCAGGCCACGAGAGTGGAGGGAACCCCCCCTATAGGGCGCGCCCCCTGTCTCGTGGGCCCCTGGTGGCCCCCCTCCACTTATGCCAGCACCCACACACTTCATCTTCTACCCAAAAAAATCCCCATCCAGCTTAAGCACGAGTTCTAGCTCATTTTGCTGCGATTTTCGATCTCCTTGCTCAAAGCTCCATTCACAAACTGCTTTGGGAGATTGTTGCTTGGTATGTGACTCCTCCATTGGTCCAATTAGTTTTTTTCTAGTGCTTTATTCATTGCAAATTTTTGTTGCATAGGTGACCATGTTCTTGAGCTTGCATGTTAAATTTATGAGGTCCCAAGCAATTCTAATGCATGATATAGGCTCTAGGCACTTGTAGGAGTAGTCACTACCAATCTTGTTTAATTTCATTCACTTTTATTTTGAAGTTACTAAAATTTCAGAAATTTTCAGAAAATATTAAGGAAATTTTTGAGGGGATCTTCTAGCCAAAGCTCTCAGGAAAAACAAGCCAAAGAGATGGAAAAAAGCCAAGTATAATCTTCCTCGCTTAGTGGAAGTACGGTCGTGTGAATGGCCATGCGAGGATTTCTTGAAAGAAGCTGGAATTCATGAAGATTTTTATTCTTTGATCGATACCGCAGGCCTCACTGGTTTCATCAACGACCCGATCGATCAGTATCTCTTACTCACCAATACTTTCGTGCAAAACTTTTATTATTATCATAAGAAGTCACCGCTTGCAGTATCATTTCATTTATATGATGAATTTAGAGAAATGTCTTTACGTAATTTTTGCGCAGTGTGTAGGATACCTTATGAGGGAGAATTAGAGGAACCCCATTGTAAAGATGTGGATGGCTTTGTTAATACTATCGCTATAGAGGAGCAAAAGAAGGGTTCCGAGGCAAAAGTCTCTAGCATACACTTTCCTGTTTTACGCTACTTTGCCAATTTGCTAGTAGATGCTTGATTGGTCGTGGAAATAGTAGAAACTTAAGTGTTCCTGATATTATCATTCTTCAACATGCCTTGCTTGGAGACAATACTTTTAGTATGGGTGTCGTCGTTGCTAAACGGCTAGCCCTGAATCGTACAAAAGGCCCCATTTTTGGAGGTATCTATGCTTCACTTCTTGCTAGAAATTTTCAGATACCCATTAGGCATCTTGAGAAAGAGGAGACAACATTGCCTCCTCACATTTTAAATTACAAGAGCATGGTAGCACGCAAGTTTATTGTCGACAACGAAGAGAGGATGCTCTTGTATAAACTTAGACTTAATAAGAAACATTTCGAGATTATTATTTTGCCTGCACCTCTGTTGTTTGATTTGCTTGCAGAAAATTTTCTCGTCACATCGGAAGCGGTGAACATTCATCGAGCCCAAGCTTTTACTCCAGAACCTGAACCTGAGCCAGAACCTGAACTGGACCCTTATCGTGCATCATCTGTCCAGTGGGACCCGAAGATGACCAGCCAATGGTATCCTGATTACACCTCCCAGTACACCGTGGAGAGTAGTGGCGGTCCTTCGTACTAGACCAACTTAGGCCAAAAGCCTAAGCTTGGGGGAGTATGTATTCCTCACCGACTTTACATTCATGTTCACACACTAGTTGTCGGTGCTCATACTCTTTCATTGTGTTATCCATGCTAGTTTAAATTTCTTTTTCTAGTCTTCTTCTTGTGTGTTTGATAAACCTTGAGAAAAACCAAAAAAATTAGTTAGTTTAATTTCCACGCTTGTAGTAGAAATTAAAATGAAAACCCAAAAAGATTTCTGGTTCTTCTTCTTACTTGTTGGGAGCTTTCCCATGTAAATAGTTTTATTTTCTTTTCTTTCCTTTGTGGGTCGAGAAGACTATATTGAAAACTTAGAGCCCATATTACTTGTTTTGTCTTTTGAGTTGAATGCTTGCAGATTCCAGCTTAGTCCAATGCACGTGCACTCTTATTATTATACACATCGTTCGGTCGTGCAAGTGAAAGGCAATAATGACAATATTTGATGGACTTACTGGGATGAGAAAAGCTGGTATGAACTCGACCTCTCTTGTTTTTGTAAATATGATGAGTTCATCGTTTCTGAGTCAGCTTATTATGAGGTAAACATATTTGCAATAACATTTAGAGATTATAGTTGCTTGTGCCATGCTTGATTAGCTATGAGTTATAATGGTTTACCTTGCGTGCCAACATACTATTCGAATGATTATGATGTGGTATGATGGGATGGTATCCTCCTTTGAATGAATTGAGTGACTCGACTTGGCACATGTTCACGCATGTAGTTGAAACAAATCAACATAGCCTTCACGATATTTATGTTCATGGTGGATTATATCCTACTCATGCTTGTATTCAGTGTGAATTAATTTTAATGCATGTTTATGACTGTTGTCGCTCTCTCAGTTGGTCGCTTCCCAGTCTTTTGCTAGCCTTCACCTGTACTAAGCGGGAATACTGCTTGTGCATCCAAACTCCTTAAACCCCAAAGTTGTTCCATATGAGTCCACTATACCTTCCTATATGCGGTATTTACCTGCCGTTCCAAGTTAATTTGTATGTGCCAAACTCCAAACCTTCAAATGAAATTCTGTTTTGTATGATCGAGCAGCTCATGTTTCAACTAGGGCTACCTATATATTCCATTCTAGGTGGGTTATTCTCAAGAGGAGTGGACTCCGCTCCTCATTCATGAGAAAGGGCCGGTAACCGGGATGCCCAGTCCCATGATCCAAAAAGATCAAAGCAAATCAAAATAATTAAACAAAACTCCCCCAGGGTTGTTGTTAGTTGGAGGCACTCGTTGTTTCGAGCAAGCCATGGATTGATGCTTGTTGGTGGTTGGGGGAGTATAAACCTTTACCATTCTGTTTGGGAACTGCCTATAATGCATGTAGTATGGAAGATACAACCATCTCATAGTTGTTGCATTGACAGCGAAAGTATGCCGCTCAAAATGTTATTCAGTCTCTATTTTAAAATCGAGCTCTAGCACCTCTACAAATCCCTGCTTCCCACTGTGAAGGGCCTATCTATTTACTTTTATGTTGAGTCATCACCCTTCTTATTAAAAAGCACCCGCTGGAGAGCACACTGTCATTTGCATTCATTATTATTGGTTTATATTGGGTATGACTTGACTGGATCTCTTTTACCATGAATTACAATGTTTAGTTAGTCCTTGATCTTTAAAGGTGCTCTGCATTTATGTTTTGCGGTCTCAGAAAGGGCTAGCGAGATACCATTTTGTTATATCATGTTATGATTGTGTTGAGAAAGTGTTGTCATCCGAGTTTTATTATTATGGCTTGCTAGCTGATTATGCTATTGATATGAGTAATTGTGAGACCCAAGTGTTATTGTGAGTATGGTTAGTTCATAATATTTGCTGAAACTTGAATGCTGGCTTTTCATGTTTACAACAACAAGAGCAAACAGAGTTTGTAAAAGTTTTTCTTTGTCACTTTCAGTTTATCAACTAAATTGCTTGAGGAAAAGCAAAGGTTTAAGCTTGGGGGAGTTGATACGTCTCCAACGTATCTACTTTTCCAAACACTTTTGCCCTTGTTTTGGACTCTAATTTGCATGATTTGGATGAAACTAACCCAGACTAGCGCTGTTTTCGGCAGAACTGCCATGATGTTGTTTTATGTGTAGAAAAGAAAAGTTCCCGGCATGTCCTGAAAATCCACGGAGGCACTTTTTGGAATTAATAAGAATGTCTGGGCAAAATAAATACACGAGGGGACCCACGGCCTGTCCATGAGAGAGGGGGCGCCCCCCTATAGGGCGCGCCCCCTATCTCGTGGGCCCCCTGGACCTCCACCGACCTCAACTCCAACTCCATATATTTCGTCTCGCGGAGAAAAAAAATCAGAGAGAAAGTTTCATCATGTTTTACGACACGGAGCCGTCGCCAAGCCCTAATCTCTCTCGAGAGGGCTGATCTGGAGTCCATTCAGGGCTCCGGAGAGGGGGATTCATCGCCGTCGTCATCATCAACCATCCTCCATCACCAATTTCATGATGCTCACCACTGTGCGTGAGTAATTCCATCGTAGGCTTGCTGGACGGTGATGGGTTGGATGAGATTTACCATGTAATCAAGTTAGTTTTGTTAGGGTTTGATCCCTAGTATCCACTATGTTCTGAGATTGATGTTGCTATGACTTTGCTATGCTTAATGCTTGTCACTAGGGCCCGGGTGCCATGATTTCAGATCTGAACCTATTATGTTCTCATGAATATATGTGTGTTCTGGATCCTATCTTGCAAGTCTATAGTCACCTATTATGTGTTATGATCCGACAAACCCGAAGTGATAATAGTCGGGATACTTCTCGGTGATGACCGTAGTTTGAGGAGTTCATGTATTCATTATGTGTTAATGCTTTGGTCTGGTTCTCTATTAAAAGGAGGCCTTAATATGCCTTAGTTTCCGCTAGGACCCCGCTGCCACGGGAGGGTAGGACAAAAGATATCATGCAAGTTCTTTTCCATAAGCACGTATGACTATTTACAGAATACATGCCTACATTACATTGATGAACTGGAGCTAGTTCTGTGTCACCCTATGTTATAACTATTACATGAGGAATCGCATCCGGCATAATTATCCATCACTGATCCATTGCCTAGGAGCTTTTCACATACTGTTCTTCGCTTATTTTCTTTTCCGTTGCTACTGTTACAATTACTACAAAACCCAAAAACATTACTTTTGCTACCGTTACCTTTACTATCATATGAGTTTGCTACTAAATACTTTGCTGCAGATGCTAAATTATCCAGGTGTGATTGAATTGACAACTCAACTGCTAATACTCAAGAATATTCTTTGGCTCCCCTTGTGTCAAATCAATAAATTTGGATTGTACTTCACCCTCGAACGCTATTTCCATCCCCTACACTTTTGGGTTATCAAGGGCTAGGAAGGGGATGACGCGGAGCCGGGGAAGACGCAACAGTGGAAGCCCGTGCGGAGAGGAGTACGAGGGTTCACTGGTTTGGCTGCGGTGTGAGCTGCCGTCGCCGCAGGGTCTGGCCAGCGGTGGGAGTAGTACGGGGCGGTGAGGCCTCCGTGGCATCACAGCCGGCCACGGGAGGCAGGAGCACACGACACGACTGACGCTGCTTTGGGCGGCTGGAGCAAGAAGACCAGAGGTTGAAGAAGCACTATGGCCGTTGGATGGACATCGTACGATCACTGCAGCTAGAATCGTTTATATTGACTAAGTTGACAAAGCCCTTGGTACGCGTCAACTTAGTAGGCCCACAGCTCGGATTTGGCAGAGAACATATAGCCCATTTGCGATTTGTAAGAATGTGCAACCCAATTTTTAATTCTAATGGAATTTACTACAGCCCATTTACAGTTTGTTAAAAGTACAGCCCAACTTCTAGCTAGGACAATGATTAATAATTTCAAACAACTTCTCAAAACAGAATTCAAAAAAATTTCCCACATTTTGATGGGATCTAAAATATTTTTATCCGAAATTTCTAGTCAGGTTAAATAAAATTTGAAAATAATGTTGTATTACGTTGAAATCCAACAAAATAATGCGCGCGCAACAAGTAATGAAATTAAAATTTTCAAATTCCAAAAATAATATATTTTTTAAACTAATTACGTGTTTGGTGCATAGTTACTACCCAGTTATTACAATTACAACCCATTTATTATTTCTTAAAGTCCATTTTCTTGTTAAGCCTAATGCATACCTCCTAGGAAAGTTTGCAGCCGAGCGGGGCGGAGAATAACAAGTTGACCCGGATATTGTGTACAACTGTCGGCCCAGTTGCATTGCTGATGTTGAAAAAAAGGCCTGTGTAGTACAGTACAACCTAACATGGTTACTCAGCCCACATTCAGCGATGCCGGAAAGGCCCAAACAAGGCTTCTGTACAACTTTTTGAAGTCACTGAGCTCAATTAATAACTTAAGAAAAAAGTTAGATTAGAGTGGAACCTAATTAAAAGCTGTCACAAGCAAATAAATAATTCAACGGGTCCCACTTGTGCGTGTGCGCGTGTGTGTGTGTGTGTGCGCGCGCGTGTGTGTGTGTATGAGAGAGAGATAGAGATAGAGAGAGAGAGAGAGGGAGAGAGACCCATCGGTCGATGCTCGTAAATACAACTTTCAGCCATATGCATTGCTGATGCTCAGTAAAAACTTATATAGTTGACACAATCATATAAAACATCATAGCACACTGAACTTGCATACAAAAATTTCACGCAGGTGGCACAATCAGGATGGAAGCAGTGGATCACTACGAGAAGGGCTATGTTGAAACCAATAAAGTCGTACATAACAGTTCATCGTCTTTATCAATGATGGGAAATATCTTGAATGTTGTGCAAAGAAAACAGACAGACAACACAATAAGTTCTGCTAGCACATTAAGTTGACGTACAGCCCTTTCTAAAAAAGTTCAGGTACAAAATTAGAACAAGTCACAACCAAATGTACTGGCATATCAGTGCTTCACACCCACAGCTCGGATTTAACTAGTATCTGACAAGATTTAGTTGTTACCTCAAATTAGAGCACATCCAGGCAGCCAGCCCTGCCTCTTCTCCCAAAGAAGTAGTGGCCTCCGCCGCGTGATGGAGTAGGCCCTGTGCCATCCATCGTTCCGAGCAACACAGGGAAAGTCTGATGTTGACTCCTGTAATGGATGTCGTCGACGGACCCTGGCACCAGCAGCGGCAGCAGGACTTTGATTGATGGATTGACCACTTCTTTGACATGCACGAACACTCGATACAGGTACAGCCCTAACGTGGTCCGCAGCGGCCTTGATGGCGACAAATAGTACAACCCCGGTTCCTCCACCGATATATCAACACCAATCACCTTCGGTATGGTGGACGGCTTCTTCATCCATGCCATAACCGTCAGAGCCCAGCTGTTTGGAGGAACAAACATACTTACGAGCTCACCTCCAAGGTCATTGATAAGCTCGTTCATGGACTCGCTGTTCCAAGCACGTCGAGGCATGCCGTGGAAGGTAAGCTTTGTTAAAACTCAAGCTCATAGGGCACTGAGCCCCATCCTGGGTGCCACCGATCAAAGCTCACCAGCGTGCCATCGCAGAACAAACACCGGGAAGATTCAAACACACGACTGCAGTCGAAAGTTGTCCGGAACCTGACGAAGAAATCAGCCGGTGGCGGACAAAATTCGACAAGCAAGTCACTTATTTGGATGCCGTGCGCAATGCCAAGAGCTTTGACAAGGTCGTACAGCGAGACGGGAGGCCGATCGCCGTTGATGGTTACCATTAGCACTTTGCCGGCAAACTGCTCGTCAAGCGCTGCCATGCCACTGTTGAGCGACAACACACAGCGACCGAAGGCAGGACGGACCTCAGGATCACTGGCTCGGAGATCCACATTAACCGGCAACATGATAGTGCGCTTGAGTACAGGGAGTACAGGAGGGGGATTTGGGGAAACTAGAGTAGGAATCGAGATTCCGGAGGTGGGGGAGGGGTGGGATACTGGGGATGAAAAGGTAGTATGAATTTCGAGCACACGCTAATATGCTCTCGGCGTGCAAGCACACGAAAACACCGGTGGCGCCCACATGTCGGCCTAAGAGTCCTTATTCTTTCTTTTTTGAAGAGCCCGGCCTTTTTTCAGGATCTTTTGAGAGCCCGGCATGAGAGTCATAATTGACCTGTTTGGCATTGCGTTACTAGTCGGCCCATATTCAACGACACCTCACTGGCCCAACCAAGTGTACATCATCAAAAAGACACTGAGCTCAAATTATATAACTTGAAAAAAGGAGATATACTCTGAACACTGGAGAATGGTGATGCCCTCATTTAGCCCACGAGTAGTTCGAGACAATAAACAGTTCGAAAGAACGATATATACAACATTCAAACACTGACTAGTGACTACTACTGACATAAACAGCAAGACATGATAGTTCATAAGAAGTCTTGCTACACCACCAAAACGCACCCATCTGCAGCGCTCCGACTCTCGTGATCCAGACGAGAATGACATTCTAAACAGAAGAAACTATTACATAGTAAGAGTGACATAGACGAGGATGACCAAATGACAAGGAATATGCATAACAAAAGAAAGAACTACCCATCCAGAACCAGCAGCAAAGACAACAGTCATTCGAAGAGATGATCCAACACCATCATAATTTGCAGCCCCGCTTCAGCGAATAGTGACCCGGAGACACTAGTACTCCACCCTTTCGATGCAGCAGCCCAATTACCTATCAACCTGAAGGCTTGAACCACATCACTTCCTGTCGTAATTGAGACATCCAAGGATCAAAGTTAATCCGGATGCCTTTGTCATTCTCACCTTCTTTTGGCTGCAGGTTGTATCGTTGACAATCAGGGGAGTTTGCTCCTGAACTCCTAGGGCTCGCCGTGTAGACACAGTTTTCCATAGAAAATAGAGCCTCTCTGCCATCAAGGTCCTTGCCAACGGTGATCTCCTGGTTAATCGGATAATTGAGTCTGAGAAACAGAGAGTGTGAACCAAGGCTGTTTACCCGCCTCCAACTAAAAAATCCTAAAGGCCCCAACAAGCTGGTATCATTCTCATAGACGTAACAACCACTGTCCGGATACTCACGTATTACACGGTGCTTGTATACAGTGTGGTTTTTGCAATACAACTTTTCTGGCTCATGTGTCCGAATGATCATCAGTATTTTGTCGTCGTCTGGTCGAGCGAGGAACCAGTTGTGCTTCCCTGTTTTTGGCAAAGGTGGTGTGATTACAAAGGGTAGTAACTGTAGGGACACTGCATGATATCAAAAAGGACAGGCATTGTTAATGTAAGATCAGCATTGTTCAGAGTATGAGTAGGATAATGCAATAAACAACATTGATATGTCCCTGTTGGAACTGGGAGGAAAATACAGGGAAATGTATACTGGGTTCGAAAATATAGAAGTGCCATGCATGGTTATACTCATGTTATCTCACAATCAATTCTTCACAGGAAACTACCATGTCATGCATGTTATGTAATCATGTTCTGTCCTCACAAACAAATTCTTCAAGGTAATTAACAGACCATGCATTGTTATATACTCGTGTTCTGTGGGCAAAAAATTTGTGAGGATATTATTCTAGTCATTGATTGCTGAAGGGCGAATATAGGTATGTACACATGGTAAGCATTGCAGGATTTCACTACTTCCCAATATAGAGTTCTCCATATGCACATTTACTTCCCTAATGTATGGTTAGATGAAACCAACAGTGTGGTGCATGTTTCTACATCATGAAAATGAGGAAACTAACATGGCCATTAATACACACTCATATTTAGTAGTAGTATATAGATTACTGTAAAATAAGGATAATATCCATATATTGCTAACCATTTGATTATTCAGGGTACAAATTGGCTGTAATGACATGGTCACAATTGCATGAATTAACTCATTCCAAATATAGCTGATTTACGGCGTCTCTAATACATTGCCATAGTTCTACTCAAATTCTGCTCAAACAGGGATATGGCAATCATCACAAAAATTCAAACAGTGTCATGGCGTCATCATTAACATGAGATGGAAACAACTTACATGCGCCGTCCCAGCAATACGTGGTGCCATCTGCTTTGTCGATCGCGTAGATGATGCCATTGTGTTCAATAGCATCACAGAAGTGTGTATAAGCTTTGACGATGATCCACTGCGAGCTGGGTTCTCTCCAGCTAAAGAAGGCACCAGCGTAAAGATAGGCGAGTCCGCGGTCGAACAAGGCAATTAGCTTGAAGTCTGCGTAATTCGCATGCCGTACGGGCACTTGGCAGATTACAATCCTCTGCAAAACAAGGTCCGTCCAACTGACATGGTAATCTAGATGACTTGGACCGCGATGGTAATACTCTATATAATCCAACGGAGGAAGGATAATCTCATGGGAGGTCTGGAAGTTGACGGGCACCAACTTTTTACTGTCTTCTCTGAAGGCAGCCATCCAGTGGGAGTTCATGCCGACCCAGTACATACCTGCCAAGAAGTTTCAGGCGATGGTGATCGGATCGATGTCGAGGGAAATGATGTACGGCGACCCACTACATACCTGCAAAGAAGTTTCGGCTAATGGAGACCGGATTGAAGTCGAGGGGCATCATGTATGCCTTCGTATTAGGTGAGCCAATCTCGCAAGACCAGATAGCAGCAAGCAGGGTGTCTTGAAAAGCTTAGGCCTCGCTTCGACGATGGCCGTGTGCATGTCCCTCGAGCATGCAGCCAGCCGCAGGGCGCTCAACATATCCATACACGAACAACAGAGGTCGAGGATGTCACTGGGGAGATTGCTCCAATCGCGGCTCATATGGATGCTGCGCGGTTCGCGTTCGGCCATGGTGGAGTTTGGAAGGTGGGGGTTTTGGGGGCTTGATTTACGGGGGAGAAGGCTGTCGATGCTGGAGCGGCTAGCGAGGGAATAGTGGTACTGGGGAAGGCGAGTGAGGCGACGGTGCACGGGGGCACAGTGAGATGGAGATGGAGATGGAGAAGGAGATGGAGATGGAGTGGTGCTATGGGAGCGGAGAGAGAGACGAGGCGAGGCGCCAATGTGCTGTACATCGGCGGTGACAGACTACACAATGCATAGGGTGAGGCTGACTTTGGTAACCTGAACACGCCGCCTGTACTAGTGTCAGGCGCAGGGTGTTGTCACTTCACTGTGAGGACCGGATGAATAGTATTTTGACCATCAAGTGTACCACAGTTGTACTACTACTAGTAGTAGTAGGAACATGAGTACTCCAGTATTGTATAGCGGAAATAGGTCTCCCGTGCTAGCATGCCTGTTCACTTCATCGTTCAGGTATCATCCATATTGCGAGCAGAACCAAATTCTCGTGCATGCCCAATCAACGCCCCACCGTGATGCATGCAGTGGTCGTTCTGGTGCATCAAGGACGGCATGCAGATCGTTCCACACTTGAGAAGAGGAAAAATGGAAAGGTAGAAAGCGGCAGCAGAGGAAGAGAACACTGGCTAACGAGGCTGGGAGGGGATCGAGCAGGAAGTTAATGCTCCACGCTTAAAGGTTTTGGGAAAACCTGATTTTCATAAGGTGACTTATACTCACCTAAACGGAGGGAGTATTCCTTAACCAGAGAATGTTGTGTCTCCCACTCACGTGCTCAAAAAAAAGAAGCTACGACACATTTTTTATCTGTTTGCATAGGTCCCACCTATCAGGAAGGATGGGCACGTACACGAACAGGTACGACTCATCAGTCTACCCGCATAGCCTTTTCGTTTAGTCTACCTAGCCGTCTAATCAACTGCCTGCACGCCACTTCTCCCATTTACTTCTCCATCGGGAACCGATTCTCCTCGGCTTCTTCACCTCCCCTTCGTCTTCATTTGCATCCAAACCTGATACGTTCATTTTGCATCATGCTTTTATATCAATATTTATTGCATTATCGGTTGTTATTACACATTATATCTCGATACTTATGGCTATTCTCTCTTATTTTACAAGGTTTATCATGAAGAGGGGGAATCCCGGCAGCTGGAATTCTGGCTGGAAAAGGAGCAAACGTTGGAAACCTATTCTGCACAGCTCCAAAAGTCCTGAAACTCCACGAAACAACTTTTTGGAATTAATAAGAATTTTTGAGCGAAAGAAATACACCAGGGGGCCCACACCCTGTCCAGGAGACAAGGGGCGCCCCCCCTATAGGGTGCGCCCCCTATCTTTTGGGCCCCCTGGTGGGCCTCTAGTGTCCATCTTCTGCTATACCAGAGCTTTTACCCTGGAAAAATCGTGGGCAAGCTTACAGGATGAAATTCCGCCGCCACGAGGCGGAACCTTGGCAAAAGCAATCTAGGGCTCTGGCGGAGCTGTTCTGCTGGGACACTTCCCTCCGGGAGGGGGAAATCATCACCAACGTCATCACCAACGATCCTCTCATCGGGAGGGGGTCAATCTCCATCAACATCTTCACCAGCACCATCTCCTCTCAAAACCCTAGTTCATCTCTTGTATCCAATCTTGTATCAAAACCACAAATTGGTACCTGTGGGTTGCTAGTAGTGTTGATTACTCCTTGTAGTTGATGCTAATTGGTTTACTTGGTGGAAGATCATATGTTCATATCCTTTATGCATATTATTACTCCTCTGATTTTGAACATGAATATGCTTTGTGAGTAGTTATGTTTGTTCCTGAGGACATGGGTGAAGTCTTGCTATTAGTAGTCATGTGAATTTGGTATTCGTTTGATATTTTGATGAGATGTATGTTGTCTTTTCCTCTAGTGGTGTTATGTGAACATCGACTACATGACACTTCACCATTATTTGGGCCTAGAGGAAGGCATGGGGAAGTAATAAGTAGATGATGGGTTGCCAGAGTGACAGAAGCTTAAACTCGTTGCTTCGTTAGGGGCTGATATGGATCCATATGTTTAATGTTGTGGTTAGGTTTACCTTAATACTTCTTTTGTAGTTGTGGACGCTTGCAATAGGGGTTAATCATAAGTAGGATGCTTGTCCAAGTAAGGGCAGTACCCAAGTACCGGTCCACCCACATATCAAATTATCAAAGTACCGAACGCGAATCATATGAACGTGATGAAAACTAGCTTGACGATAATTCCCATGTGTCCTCGGGAGCTCCTTTCTCATTATTAGAAATTGTCCAGGCTTGTCCTTTGCTACATAAAGGATTGCGCCACCTTGCTGCACTTTATTTACTTTATTTACTCGTTACCATTTATCTTATCACAAAACTATCTATCACCTACAATTTCAGTGCCTGCAGAGAAAACCTTACTGAAAACCGCTTATCATTTCCTTCTGCTCCTCGTTGGGCTCGACACTCTTACTTATCGAAAGGACTACGATTGATCCCCTACACTTGTGGGTCATCAAAACCCCACTGCGTTCACATTGTTTTAATCATTCTACTACTTCAGTTAGACTAGCCATCTAATCCTAATTCTCCAAACCATAGCCCTCCGTTCCAGCGGTTCCAAATGGCGAAAGAGATCGAGATGCAGGTTTTTAGTGTCCAACATGTCCTCGTCGAAGGCTCGATGCGCATAGTTGCCACCGTCACCGTCCACCCAAGGGTTGTTTAGCAGTGGATCAACTCCCTCGAAAAGGTAGAGATGAGGGTCATCGGTCTCGACGCAGAGTACACAGAGCGTGCCCCTGGTTAGATCCAGCGCGCCGCCGTCCTTTAGCTGTGCCTCGAAGATGATGTTTTGGTGTACCACATCATACACTCGCCCTCCATACAAGGTGAGCTTCACGATTTCTTGTCTCGGGAGGACGTATACTTCTGTGGGGCAGCCATCGAAGGGGACAAACAGAAGCTGGAGCCTACAACCTTGATTTGAAAAGCATGGCTGACCTACAAACCAGAATCAAAATTCCTATAGAAGATTGTGATAAACAGACACCATCCCTATTCGACATAGCAAAATTTGTGCTCGGTACAAATCTTCAGAAGGGTGACGAGATGGTGGCATTAAGGTCGTCTGGATGGGATAATTATCCCTTGACGTACGAGCGGATAAAATATGCTGCCCTCGATGCCCGTGTGAGTTTCGAGATAGCTGCAAGGTCCAAAGAGCTTGTTGCGAAGCCGTCTTCCACGGAGAATGAGAAGAAGAAGAAGAAGAAGAAGAAGAAGAA
>NC_057807.1:571568286-571583899 GCF_018294505.1 Triticum aestivum
AGAAGGAGAAGACGGAGAAGGAGAAGAAGAAGAAGAAGAAGAAGAAGAAGAAGAAGAAGAAGAAGAAGAAGAAGAAGAAGAAGAAGAAGAAGAAGAAGAAGAAGAAGAAGAAGAAGAAGAAGAAGAAGAAGAAGAAGAAGAAGAAGAAGAAGAAGAAGAAGAAGAAGAAGAAGAAGAAGAAGAAGAAGAAGAAGAAGAAGAAGAAGAAGAAGAAGAAGAAGAAGAAGAAGAAGAAGAAGAAGAAGAAAAGGCTGCACCAGCAGGAGGGCATTATGGATGGATGAACTATTTCCTCTCTTGTAAAGAAAATTATTCCCTCTCGGTGTATATTGATGTAGATGGACTATTTCGATGGTGTGCATGTCTTTGGAACAGAGTAGTAGCATGTGTCCGCTTGACTATAAGGAACTATTTGTACGCATATATAGCTTTCTCTGCTACTCCTTCCAGTGATCGGTATGCAGTGCATGTGTCCGTAGACATGACAGCTTGTCCATGGAAGTTCAACTACGACGACCATCACGTTTCATCTCGCGATTCCCACGACGCCTCTCCAACCCATGGCACCATGCCCCCCGACGTGCGCCTCACCCCTCTTGGACGCACCGCCCCTCTGCCTTTGAGTGCATGACATGTGGGCCACCTATAATGCGCGAGCATCAAGTTTCTACCACAGCCACACGCGATTCCCATGACACCGCTCGAACCCATGACACCACACGTCCCCCGACCTGCGGCTCACCCCTCTTGGCCCCACTGCCCCTCTGCCTTCGGGAGCATTACATGTGGACCAGGCACCTATCGGGTCCACATGTTATTAACTCAAAGGCGCTGAAGCTCAGTCCCGACGGCCCTGAGAGGGAAATGTAACTCCTGTGCCAGGGCTTGTGGTGCTCCCACAGCACGAACTCATGCCAAACTCGAGATTTGTTTCTTTATTATACATGCACGCAACGATTTAATGGACATTGTAATCTCAACATGTGATGGGGAGCTCTAAATTTGAATTTGAAACTTATAAAATGAAAAGATTCAAAACAAATAAACTGGGAGAGAGGGAGTATATCGTAGGATGTGTCCCATACAAAATAAGTCCCCTGGTTTGTCACCGCGAAGATGCGGTTAGAAAGGAGCACAGCGTCTTCCTACTCGTACGGCAACAAATCGGCCGCAGACAGCATGGTCCGCCTTTGACCGCCATGTGCAAGGTTCATGCTATCTTATTCAATCTCACTGTGGTTCCATCGTACCAATTCATGCGGTGGCCCGTTGCATGGCTGATACCAATGCTGGACAAAGGTTCTACGGGAATGGTGTCACCATTGTAAATGTTGTGCAAATTGATGTTGGTACCCTCCCGTACATATGCAAGCCACACTCGCACCGAGCCTAACCTGTGAAACAGTGGGCAGGGGGAGAATTTGGAAATGGACACGGAAGTAGTCTTTAGAATGCATTTACTACGTGATCAAACTCATCTTACCTTCTCATCGGAGGAAATCCGAGTGCCCCTCAACGTCAGCATCTCAAGGGGCGTCAACTTGCAACTACGGCCATGCCGCTCTGGAGAGACCCCCAAGGAAACATCCTCGTGCTTCCACGGAACATCAAGATGCATTTGTATGAGTAGTTTATCTTGTGAGAGAAAAGGATGAACGAGGGAAGGCCTCTAGAGATAGAGATGGAGACTACTACTACCAATGTGCTGGCCCGTGCATTGCAATGGATCCAAAGTAGTAGAATAATACTTGTTCACGTGCTTGAAATATAAACACTCTAGTTTTGATATACATGTGTCAGCAGACATGACAACTTGTCCATGGAAGTTGAACCACGGCGACCATCACGCTGGAGTACTTATGTACTACAGGTCGTACCCGCCAGTGTGGCCATCTACGCCTCGTAACGCCCCGACACCCAGCTGTGGCACCCTCGCCACGGCCACGCCACCACCGGCTGGTTCATCTCGAACGAGTGAGTCACGAACCACGCCACCACCATGAGAATGACATGTGGGCCAGCCACATTTAAGGTCCGCATGTCATTGACTCATAGGCCGGGCACTAAGCCACTGAAGTTCGGTCCCGTGGGCCCCGAGAGGGAAATGTAATTCCTGCAGCAGGCCTTGTGGTGCTCCTGCAGTACGAGCTCGTGCCAAAACTGGAATTTGTTTCTTACTACTACCAACTAGTACTAGTAAGGTACATGTGCATTGCACGCATGAGATTCTGGTGGTTTGTGCATTATGCTTCTACATGTGGAGTTTTCTGGATTCTAACATGTGGCAAAATCTAGTGGAATGTAAGGTTAGGCAAGTTTGATTAACTTAGGTGAGTGTTTGGTTCAATCCACACCTTAGGCAAGCCACACTAAGGCCCCACATGACATACACACAAAAAATGTGGCAAGATTCCCTTAGGCTTGCCAACTTGTGGCTCTCATTTTGAAGAACTAATAACTTTGCCTAAGCTTAGTTATGGCAAAGTTAGTCATGAATTAAGGGACTGTTTGGTTCCTAGCCACACCTTGCCACACTTTGCCACACCTAACCTTAGGCAAGTTTGACCAAGTTAGGTAGGTGTTTGGTTCTAGCCACACCTAAGGCAAGGATTTTTTTTATGAGCAGTGAGCCCCACATGTCATAGACATAAAAAGTGTGGCAAGATTCCCTTAGGCAAGCCAAAGTGTGGCTAACAATTTGAGCAACTCAACTAAGGCAAGTGTGGCAAAAATCATGTGGCAATATATGGCAAAGATAGTCACAATCCAAACAACCCCTAAGTTCAACCATGGAGTCTTCTAGATTATACATGTGGCAGAATCTGGTGGATGATATCCAACGGCCAGTAGTGCTCGGATTTGCCATCTTTGTACTGTCCGATTGGCTTCATCCAACGACCAACTTTCAAAGTTTTTCACACACTATATAGGGGGTATAGACATAGATGTGCCGGTCCGTTGCAATGGATCCAAAGTATATCTATTTAGTGGAGTGCACTCTAAACACATTATCTATTTATTTTTCTCTAACCTTTCATAGCCATGCAACCAAGCCACATAAGCTTCATGGGTGCCCCCCACATCATATTATTCATACTACGTTGATTGAAAAAAAGATAAATCACCCAAAACAAGATCTTCCCATTTTTTGTTCCTACGATGTTGTGCCGTGCACGTACCTACTAGTTGTGTAGTGGTAGTACTAGTAATATAGTTAGGAGTACAAACTTCGTACTAGTAGGAGTAGTACTAATACGGAATGCTCCTACTCTATCAACGAGCCCCATTTGACACCAAATTTCTTGGCTTCCGTGCTACAGCTAGATCTTCCCCTCGTTTCTGTTTTCCAACCCAGCGGCGGGCGGGGTGTCGGTTTGCTCAATGGCGGTCCCACATGAAAGTGAAAATGCCAGGCAACATGCCTTCCCTAAGCTATGTGTCGTGCCAGACAGGCCGTGGAGTACTCCTGATTCCCGGGGGTGTGCAGGTGTGACGGGAACGCGGCAGACCTTTTCCTTTTACTAGCAATGTGCCCGTGCATTGCGACGGATCCAAAGTAGTAGAATAGTAGTATTTGTTCATGAACTTGAAAGAAATCACTATTGTTTTGATATACTCCTAATGTATTACTCCCTCCATGCCTAAATATTTGTCTTTTTGAGATTTCAAATGGACTATCACATACGGATTATATAGACATATTCTAGTGTTTCTAGCAAGATGCCCGCGCGTTGCACGAAGTTGATGGAAAAGGTAAGCACAACTTATAAATTAACGGATGGAGTACTAGTTACAGTGATGCATATAATTAAGCAAAGGGATCGCACATGTCGGTATTGACTGGAACGAGAATGCAACAGCACAATAAGAATTAAGGCCACGATGATGCGATCGCAGTGGTGGTTACAGAAGGCAAGAAGAAAGATGGTCCATGAATGTATGACCTACTCCTCCTCAACTTAGTGCGCCGGGCCACCAACCAGCGGCTAAGGAGTGGCGGCTTTTGTGGCGAGGTCGAGGTGCTTCTCAACAAAGGCATCCAAGGCTTCCAACCGGTTGAGGAAGGCCAACGTCGTAGCGTCCTCACTGGCCTTGTAGATACCTATGTACACGATTTTTGCTCATACACGTGGATGTTTAGGTCGACGAATTCTTGCAGGGTGAGGCGCCTCGCGGCGAGCGCAACCTCCAGGTGGAAATTCTTCGTGGCGTCAGCGGGCAGTCGCAGGGCCACCAGTGCTTGAAAGAGGTTCCGGCCATGGAGGCCGATTAGGGTGGCATGCAATGAGGAGCCCGGGCGCGCGGGCTGGAGGAGTATGGTGATGTTGTCCGTGAGCTTCTTGAGGACGGTGAACTTGTTGCTGGTGGCAACGATCATCCGGTCCAACTGAGAGTCGTAGTTGGTGTCGACGGCGGCCATCCACCAGCCGGTCTCCAACACCGTCTGGAGACGATCCTCGGCGCCATGCCGCAGGCCGGTGTCGTGGACCATCTGGCGCAGCCGCTGGCTGCTCACGCGCATCGCCGGCATGGGTCTGGAGTGAGTTCTTTTGCACTTAGTGTAGATGCCTAAGCAAATGCTTATGTGCGTACGATGTGGTAGATGCATTGGAATGGAGAGGCGCCTTTATATGAGGGCAATGAGGGCAAACTGCGTTGCATTCACATCGTGCAGCGTCTTTTACCGGACCTCCTCCCATTACTTCCCTCATGCATTAATTGAAGAAGGACGCATTGGCCGTTCAACATATCGGGAACCGCTAATCCCTCCCTCGTCTGCATTAAAGCCGTATCGGGAACTGCACCGCCCACTACCAAATCGAATACTCCCTCCGTCTAGGTGAGTATTAAGTCATCTTACGAAAACCAAATAGTAAACACATAGGTGTGGTGCATTAACTCTCACGTTGTTTCTTATTTTTTGACATAAATAGAGGAATCAACCAATAAGAGATGTGGGGCTTGTATGCGTTTAATGACTTGAGGCTATCAAACATGACATGCAGTGGTCAGTTCGTTGCACAAGAACAAATACAACTCACATCAGCACACACGCATCTTATAGCATCAAATCCAATGGCTATAAAAGATGAATGAGACCAAATTATATCTCATCTAGATGAGTTCTAGCAAAACTGTATTAATAATACTTAGTACTCCTACGCCATGTATCATATATTAGTATCATGTAGTACTTTATTTATTGCCATGTATGACACATAGTACTCAAATCTCTCTCTTTCTTCATTTAATTCTATGACACCTCATCAAAATTGCTAAGGCTAGTACCATTACAACCATCCTTAGCAAATACTCCCTAAACATTAAGTTCTCTCGTTTTCCTCTCCACCTTGGTCACCTAGACGGAGGGAGTATACTGTGCGGGCTTTTCCTGCGCGGTAGGCGGGGCAGTTCCGCCTAATCGGTTCGACAGAGACGTGAGAAGACGAGGGAGTAGGCTGCTGCAAACGTAGGGCTGTCTGATTTGACATTGAGTTACTGCTGGACAGGTGGGGCCCCGTGATTTGACTTGCCATTATCATTTTAACTGTGGCGCTACGACCGGCGTGAGTCTCCCGATTCCTGACCACCTCCATACAGGTGCCTCTCCCAATGCTCCACCATGTAGTAGAGGCTGGCTCTTGCATGGGAGCCCACTTCTCTACTTTTTCCTTGCCTCTCTTTCCTCCACATATGCAAAAATGCCATGTAAAGCGCACTATTGTACTTAGGTTGGTCGTAATGGAGAGTATCATATACTAGTATCATGCATATGATACTTTTGTATGATACTACATCCGTAATGCATAGTATCATGTGTTGGTATCATATGATAGTTTATTTATTGTCATGCATGACACATAGTAGCACATCATTTAATATGATACTACAATATCATATTATGATACTCAACTCTCTCTTTTCTTCATTTAATTCGACGTCACCTCATCAAGATTGCATAGTTGGCATGCATGATACTACTCCCATTACAAGCAGCCTTACTTGCTCCTACAAGTGCTAAGCTTGCCACATAGGCATAAAGTATGATGTGGCAAGTTAATTAAGAAGAGAGAGACTACTTTGGTGACCCAAGGAAGAAATGGTGCTAAGCGCGTGTACCTAGGTGAAAAGACAATTTTGAGTCTATAGCTAATTAAATGAAGCAAACTTAGCAACACCATTTCATTGGAAGAGGTCACTCCTTGGCAAATGCAATAAATACTAGTACTCCCTGTGTCCCATAATATAAGAATGTTTTTGGCACTACACTAGTGTCAAAAACGTTCTTATATTATGGGACAGAGGGAGTACGAAGAAATAGACAGAGAGGAGTAAAAAAAATACACTTATAGCCAACCTTATAGCTAACCTTGTTGTAGTATGAGTGACTAAGTGATGACTATGTATGACATGCCAACATCAGATAGCCTAACGCATCGTGTTAAATCTCCAAGGGCGCGACCGCACGAGCAACGCAACGGTCGTGGTAGGCGCGACCATGATATAGGCTGCTAGCAGCCCTTGGATCTGAGATCAAACGGTTGCATGCTAAGTTGCTGAAAATTTGCAGAATAACCCTGCAGGATAGGATATTCACCCATAGGTCTAGAATCACGCCATGCAACTGTTCAATCTCAGATCCAAGGGCTCTCGGAAGCCCGTATCATGGGAGAATGGAAAGCCACTACCCTACCGTTCGCACGCTGGCAGTTCGCTCCTACTCGTCCCCGCACATCCTTCAATACTATGGTGGTTCACTCCTAGTCGTGCCGTCCATTCACATTACAACAGTTCCACTAATCCTAACCCTCCTCCCAAATCCGTGGCATCCCAAATCTCCATGATCGGCAGTGAGTACAAGGTTAGAACCATCACCGGCGATGAGTTCGACGTCATCTACACCCGTTCTTCCGCGACGGTGAAAGGATGCCTTTCTCGCTTCAGACACATGTTCGAAGACTCAGATGATGAGCGGGTCGCTAGGCTAGATGTTGAGTACACCACAGTCTTGGGACAAGAGAAGGATCTAAAGTACGAAGAAAGGAAGAAGCCCGCCGTGATCCAGGTTTGCGTGCATGACTTATGCTTGGTCTACCACATATGCCATGCCGACATTGAATGCCTGAATTTTAAGGACTTCCTCGAGAGCAACCTAGTCAAATTCGTTACTGTAGACTTTGGTAACGACAAAGAAGTCCTGGGTCGGATAGGCCTCGTTGTAGGCAACACCTTCGACCTCTAGAAGAATCGGCTGGTGTCCTCTCGTCAGCCTTCAATGCTAACCCTGGCAGGAGCCATGGTTCATCCTTCGTACGGTAAACTGGAGAAACCTCCATACACGTTTCATTGTTATCCATGGCAGCGGAATGTACTAGATATAGACCACATCCACTACGCTGCAATGGATGGCTACCTTTGTTTCATTATCTACAAGGGTTGGATGAAGAGCAAGAGCCAAGTGTGCGGTTCAAGCAAAGAAGTATCAGCCAAGAGGAAGAGGGACAGGGACGAAGTCAAGGACGTGGATGAGGACTCCGAGTAAGGTGGCAGTGTCGTTGCTCATGGTGGTTCTAATGCAGTATCTCCAGAATAGTTGCAAAGTTTAATTTCAAGTGTTCTTAATTTAATTTGAGGGGTGTGTTGTGGTGAGCCCCCAGCAGAACTATGTTATGTTTCTTCTCGTTACTTTAACTCTTCAGTACATACATACTAATATTTCTTACATTTCATCTCTTAGTTGGTATAGTACTACCACTCGTTTCTTCACATTATATACGTACAATATATATGGCCAACATCCTATAGCCAGCAGTTTAGTTGTCAAAGAATTTTAGGGTGCTTAGTGTTGTCAAAGAATTCCAGGATGCTTAGTTTTATTTGAGGGGTGGGTTGTGCTGGACACCATTATTGTGACTAGCCTTTTTAATAGTATGTATGCATAATTTGGCGACGAGCGCTCTCTATATGTACCACCTTTTTTTTAATTTCAAGTTTTGCTCCATGGCGCAATCCATCGATACTATTGTTGTACAAAAGTATACATTTTTTAAAAGGCTAGAGGGCTGGGCAGTCTAGCTCGGTCGGTTTCACGAGAGGCGAGGGCCTTTGTGATTTAACGGCTCATTACTGCTGTCAAATCGAATAGTACTGCGCCGCCCGCTGCACACCCGGCGCCTCCATTAAACCCCTCCGTTAAACCCGCATGCAAACCAAGAATCCTACTCCGACCACACGTTCGTTCATGAGCGGGACGGAATTAAACGCAACACCGGTCGAGCTCCTCCCGTCCGCCCTCAGTTTAAACGAGGCCAGACGCCGGCCAAGCTCCTACCGTCCGCCCTCTATTTACACAAGGCCAGACAGACAGCGGGCAAGAATCACACCCCTCCATCGCTCCCCCATCTCCTCCTTCACCATTTTCTCCACTCTTCCGATGGCTTCCGATGAGCCGTTCTCCGGCATATTACCCAGCTAGGTGGCCCACCAAGCCCTCCGGATACGGGTGAGGCCACTCGGTGCTTCACCAACCTTGCTTGGCCCGACAGAGCCAGTTGCCGCCCCAAGCAGGCGCGTGGTTCAGCAACTCGCCGCTCCAGTTCAGCTCGATGAAGAGTGGCGAGTTGCTCCACGCCGGCACAGCAACGAGCACGCTGGTACGGGCGCCGTCGCTGCCGCATTGTACCGCGCCACCAGTGTCTGCGGTGGCCGCGCCTTCCGTGTGTGTGGGCGCGCCTCCCGTGCCTGCGGCAGCACCATGCAGGCAGAGACATAAGTCGGGTGCATGGAGAGCGACGATTCGGTGGCCAGCTTCTCCGTGTCCACCGCCATCATCGAGGAGAAGTAGAACACGGGAGGCTGCCGCCACTTGGGACCCATGAAGGCCACCGCCGAGGCGACGACCGTGGATTCAGGTGGTTTCTTTGCTGCTTTGTCTCTTTCGAGGACCTTCGTCGACCCCGCAAGTGTCTGACGGACATGAGGAAGACAAAGGGATCCGCGGGCGGCCATTTAGAACTAAAATAAGTCTACATACATCCATTTCTAGGACAAGTATTTCCGGACGGAGGGAGTATTAATTATACAAGAGAGCCGGATTGGCACCTCTTAGTTCATGTAAATGTAATGAAATCCATCATGTTTATATGAAGATCCGGCTTTTTATACGAAATCCTTCATGCTTATATGAAATCAGTCCGTGTTTGCACGAATATCATCTGGTTGGTTAGAGTTGTAAAAATGTATGCCGCTGGCGTTTGATGTCGTCCTCCGCGGAAGGAAGCGGGAGGAAATTTGCCGCCTGCGGATTCATCTAACCAAGGTCTTGGAAGGCGAAGTTTACAGCCACACCCCGGCCCTCACGTCGTCCTCCCGAGGGCGACTCGGGGGCGAGTAGGGTTTCCCCTGCGCCGCACCCTCCTCAATCCCAGTCCCTCCTCGCCTCCACCTGAGGGGATCCACAGGCAAGCCTGGTGGGTCATCGATGAAGGTGGCGGTGAGGTGCTACGTTCCTTCGTGCCCCCGCGAAGGAACTGGAAGCCGGGGCGGCGGCCCCAGACAGCGAGGCGGCGCTGCCTCCGCGACTGGCGGCGCCCGCAGGAGGTGGTAGCCGGCATCCTCAGCTGCCCGGGCAGCAAGGATACGGCGGGCGGTCGCGGCATGGAGTTCCTCTGCCCCAGATCTGAAGGTCAGGTGCCCTCCTCCCCTGCTCTCTCATCCCCTCCGGTCATGCCCTTCTGCGACTCTGGTCGCCAGATCCGGTGCAGGCGGGGTGTGGGTGCTCAGGTTCGAGTCCGGGGGAAACCCTTGGCCGGTCCTTCGGCCACGACGGCCGGCGCGTGTGCGCGTTGTGTTCTTCCTTGGAGGCACTGTTGAGGGCTCTCCTCTGCACCCCCATCCCAGTCCTCGGGTGAAAACCCAAAACCCATCTCGGGTTGGCCGGTGGTGGCGCCTAGCGCGTCGCGTCCTCGTTGGAGGTGCCGTCTGGGGTGTCTGGTTCTTCGGGAGAGGGTCCATGTGGTTGGTGGGCGTCCGTCAGCTGCGAGGCCAAGTTTGCGATTTTTGTGGAGGGTGCTCGTTCCTGCAAGAGTCCTTCTTTCGGCCATGGAACGGGACCTGGTGCTTCTATGCTCCGCCTCTTGGCCTTTGCAGCTTTCTTCTTCGGCGACCTCCCGATGGCTATCCTTCTGCTCCTGGTTTGTGCGGGAGAGGTGGCAGTACAGCTGTGGTGTGTGCCAGCGGCGTGGCGAGGGTTGTGCACCTGTCTGCGATGGGAATCCGGCTGGCGTCTGCTCTAGTTCTCGGGTGAGCGCCAACGATCCTACGGTGCGGTGCCTTCGAGCCTAGGCGAGAGGAAAGTGTTCCTCTTTGGTGTTTGGAGCGATGTTCTTCCCTTGTCCCTGGGTTCAGACAGTTCACACCTTTCTCTGGCTATCGGCTGATCATTGAGGCTTCTCTGTTGCTCCTCTCTCTGCTGACTATGTGCAGTAGGCTTCGACTCTACTAGCAGGGCTCTTCATGTATTTTTCTTTCTGCTGTAGTGTGTGTTGCATTGTTAGCTGTTCACTAAGCTCCATTGTATCTTTCGGTCCCTATGGCTTGGTGGTCTTGTGTAATCCTGGCCGGTTGATGGCTTCGTTAATTCAAAGTCGGGCTCCCCTTGAGCCTTCGTTCTAAAAAAATTGCCGCCTGCCATTGGAGATGCTCTTTATGCTAGAAATAATAGAGTGACATCCAATCCATTTGAGTTAATTGCCTGTATGATTGTCCCTCTATAAAAAGTTAATTGCATGTACAGTGTACACGTGACTTGCAGGGTGGCTACAGCTTCGTACAGAAAGTTAAAAAGAAACAAGTCCATCCTTAATCTTGTATTCTAACTACTCTGTGGGTTCCATTGTCAGTACAGTAGCGAAAGAAGTATATATTAAATAAGTAGAGTAATATATAATATAAAAATCTAAAGTTAAAAGACAGAATTCAAACTCATGTCATCGCGTTGCAAGCATCCGACGCTAACCAGCCCAGCACATTTTTGTTGTAGACCATGCTGGAGATATATCTCCATGTCTACTCTTATATATACTCCACTCGTTCCTAAATATTTGTCTTTTTCAGATTTCAAATGGACTACCACATATGGATATGTATGTAGACATATTTTAGAGTGTAGATTCACTCATTTTGCTCCGTATGTCTTTTCAGGAAGGGGTCATATTTGTCCTTGATATATTTATGAGGTATCCAGATGGCACTGCACTGCCAAGAAAAGAGGGTAACATCAAAATTATGGACTAATTTTTTGAGTATGTTGGTAAGGTCCGGTCATAGTCACTTGTTGAAATCTCTAAAAAGACAAATACTCCTTCCGTCCGGAAATACTTGTGATCAAAATGGATAAAAGGAAATGTATCTAGACGTATTTTAATTTTAGATACATCTCTTTTTATCCATTTTAATGACAAGTATTTTCGGACGGAGAGAGTAGAAAACAGAGATGGTGATGATGGTGTGCGTGCCATCCTGCAATATAGGTCGTCGGATTTATATCAAACTGTCACGCCCAATATGCGACCCTATGCAAAAGGAACTCGAAGGTCCCACCAAGGATAGACCCGCATATTGAAACGCTTGTGCAAGGTGGATATCATTACATCAACAGTACATAATAGATGGGGATACATACAAGAGGCATACAATGCCACACGAATACAACATCACAATACATAAGAGCATCATCCGACTATGGATGAAACACAAACAGAAACTCAAACGACATCCACCCTGCTAGCTCAGGCTGCCGACTTGGAACCTATCCCCTGATCGAAGAAGAAGCAGAAGAAGAACTCCAATACAAGAAAACATCGCTCTCGCGTCATGAACATCGCGTAACCTGTACCTGCAACTGTTGTTGTAGTAATCTGTGAGCCACGAGGACTCAGCAATCCCATTACCATGGGTATCAAGACTAGCAAAGCTTAAAGGGAAAGGAAGGGGTAAAGTGGTGAGGCTGCAGCAGCGACTAAGCATATATGGTGGCTAACATACGCAAATAAGAGCGAGAAGAGAACAAACGGAACGGTCGTGAAGCTAGCAATAATCAAGAAGTGATCCTGAACTCCTACTTACGTCAAGCATAACCCACAAACCGTGTTCACTTCCTGGACTCCGCCGAAAAGAGACCATCACGGCTACACACACGGTTGATGCGTTTTAATTCGGATCTGGTGTCAAGTTATCTACAATCGGACATTAACAAATTCCCATCTGCCTATAACCACAGGCACGGCTTTCGAAAGATTATACCCTGCAGGGGTGTCCCAACTTAGCCCATGATAAGCTCTCGCGATCAACGAAGGATATACCTTCTCCCAGGAAGACCCGATCAGACTCAGAATCCCGGTTTACAAGACATTTCGACAATGGTAAAACAAGACCAGCAAAGCCGCCCGATGCACCGACAATCCCGATAGGAGCTGCACATATCTCGTTCTCAAGGTAACACCTGATAGGTTAGCCTACGAGTAAAACCAGCCCTCGAGTTGCCCCGAGGTGGCCCCGCGGTCTGCCCGGTTCAGACCAACACTTAGACAAGCACTCGCCCGGGGTGGGGGCTAAAATAAAGATGACCCTCGGGTTTGTCGACCCAAGGGAAAGGTATAGGTGGTGGTGAGGCAAATGGTAAAACCAAGGTTGGGCCTTGCTGGAGGAGTTTTATTCAAAGCGAACTGTCAAGGGGGTCCCATAAATCACCCAACCGCGTAAGGAACGCGAAATCCGGGAACATAACACCGGTATGACGGAAACTAGGGCGGCAAAAGTGGAACAAAACACCAGGCATAAGGCCGAGTCTTCCACCCTTTACCAAGTATATAGATGCATTAATAATATAAGAGATATTGTGATATCCCAACCAAAATCCTGTCCACCATGGAGCAATCTTCAACTTCACCTACAACTAACAACGCTATAAGAGAGGCTGAGCAAAGCGGTAACATAGCCAAGCAATGGTTTGCTAGGAAGGGTGTCAAAGGTTAGAGGTTCATGGCAATTCGGGGAGGCTTGATGAGCAAAAGATAGGTAGCGCAGCATAGCGATAGAACGAAACAACTAGCATAGCAATGATAGTAGTGAGATCCAGGGTAGCGGTCATCTTGCCTGAAATCCCGCAAGGAAGAAGAACGAGTCCATGAAGAAGACGAACGGATGAAGTCGAACCAAGCATAGACGAACGAGTCCTCACGATCGCAACGAAATAGGAACTAACAAGAAGAAGCACACAACATGGTAAACACACCACACATGAACAAGACATGGTGGACAACAAGCATGATGCAAGACAAGATTACATGAAGCTACTCATGGCAAGAGATGATGCAAAAAAGAGCAACACATCAAGGCAAGTTTAAATGAGGCCGGGAACAACATATAACAATTCTGGTAAGTCCTCATATGCATATTTCGAAATTGGTCCAGATCTGAATAAACCTTATGTTGAAGTTGTTAAACAGCAAGTTAAGATACACCAAGATGATCTACACGAGATTCTAGTCAAGTTACATATAAAGTTCATTTAGTTCGGAGCTACGGCCTAGAAGATATGAGCAAAACAAGTTAAACATGGCATTGATGCAAAATGCATTCAAACATCAATCAAACACCTCAAAACAAGGATACAACATGATAATATGAAGCTACATGCAATTCTAAGCAAGTTTCATATAGAGCACATTCAAAACGGAGCAACGGTTCAACACACAAACACTATACAAGTTATGGCAACAATCTGTCCAAAACAGCAACTAGGCATATTGCAAGCATCAAAACAACATGCTACAGGACCTCAACAAGAAAACAAAAGGCATGGACATGATGTACAGGTAAAGCATAACAAAACATGAACACTGAGCTAACTCCAGAAATCACTAGAACATGCTCAAACACAGATGGCAAGATTGCAAATAATATCAGTTTCAGACTTTGCAGAAATAACATCAGGTTGCAATGTTTAGAGATATCAAACAACATGTTACAGGAACTTATCATGGCAAACAAAGGCATGACATGAATCTACTAAATGCATAGAACAAAATTCCTTTACTGACCATAAGCCAAAAAGGATCAGAAAATATGATGGCACCCATGTAAACATGGCAAGTTATATTACAGATTCAAACATGGCAGGAACAACAATAAGAAGGCATGTTGATGAGCTTGTGCAACTCACTACAGAGCAATACATGGCATGGAAAGGGAACCAACAGTAAGAAGACATGTTTGTGAAGCTAAGCATGGCAATGGCAAGTTCATAGGGTGCATGGAACACTAGCAACAATCATGGCAACAACTGAACTTAATGTTAACAGGCTGACAGCAACATTATATAGCAACTTTGGAGCAAGATAACAACAAGCTACAACAGGCTATAAATGCAACCAGGGGCATGGATGGATAGAGCATGACATGTAGAACAAAACACCCTTAGTGAACATCTCCAGATTATGCATAGAATGATTTGTAGCAGCAGGTTTACATAGCATCACAAAATAACAGATTCAGCCTAGCAAAACAGCAATAACAAGTACCCTACTTAACAAGCTCGATTCACTCACCACAAGACATTGCATGACAAGATAAGCATAGCATCAGCAATAGGACATGTTTATGAAACAAACCAAGGAAAGAACAAGTTCATAGCATGCAACGATCAACTACAACAACCTTGGCAAAATTGAATAACATGTAAACAATCTGCCAGGAAACATTTTGTAGCAAAAGTAGAGCACGAAAATGACATGCTAGACTACTCCATAATTGCAAGCAGGGGCATGAATGGATAGAGCATAACCATATGTTCAAAACACCCTTACTGAAGTATCTCAAAATATGCATGGATCTCTCTGTAGCATCAAGTTTACATGGCATCAAAATAATAGCAGAACAGGGACTAAAATCAGTAACATCACGATGCCTAGTTTGCATGCTTGTGCTAGTCACCACATTGATCACAAAAATACATGGTAAGCACCTCTGTAAAGAAGACATAGCATACATCAAAACACATGTAGACATCAACCTCATAGGATGCACACATCAATCATGGCAAAAATGACAAAAGAGCAAGTTCTGTTAACAGACAGCAGACAACATTATGAAGCACTCTTGCAACGATGATTCAGGCATCAAGATGAGCTCAAATGAACATAATGCAATGGAATTAAATGAAGGACTCGTTGAGGCGAACAATTTGACATATTACACGCACGAAACGGAGCTACGGATGCAGAGATATGATGCGATGAACATGGCAAGATAATGTTGAAAAACTTCGGGACTTTGCAGTTTTTCGGGGTCAACCTTAGGGTTCGTCCGGATCTGGATCTGGGGCACGGGCACGGACTTCGAGGTTGGACGGAATTCTCGCCGGAATTGAGGAGGGAGATGGGGCCAGCGAGGGAGAGGCCGGAGAAGACGCCGACGAGGACGGGGAAGGCCAGAGGGAGCGCGGGACAGTCGGATCCGGTCCGGCCCGACCGGATCCGTGGCGACGGCGGCGGACGGCGGCTGCGCCGGCGATGGCGGCCGGAGGGCCGAGGCCGGCAAGCGCTGCGGAGGA
>NC_057807.1:571584210-571585576 GCF_018294505.1 Triticum aestivum
CGCACGGGCCCGCGATGGGCTCCGCGGGCCGGCGGCGAGGCGGGCGCGAGGACGCCACGTGGCAGGACGCGAGTGGAGGGGAGTGGCGGCAGGGTGACGTGGCGGCTTGGGAGTGGCCGGAGTGAGGTGGCTGCGGGCGGCGGACATGTCCGTCAGCGGGCGGACGTGTCCGGCGGCGGAGAGAGAGCGAGGCTAGGGTTTGATCTGCGGAAATTTCGGGGGAGGGGCACCTATTTGTAGGTACAGAGAGCTATGAGTGTCCAAATCAGGCACGGTTTTCGCCCACACGATCATGATTGAATGACCGAGAGCATGGAGGGGAGTTTGCTGGGTTTTGGGCCACTTTGAAAAGGTGTTGGGCTGCAAAGAGAAAGGGGGGTTTCGGGCTACGCGGTTAACCGTTGGAGTATAAAACGACCTCCAAATGGCACGAAACTTGACAGGCGGTCTACCGGTGCTATACCAAGGCCACTTGGCAAGCCTCAGTCCATTCCAAGAACATTTAACACCCGCTCACAACGAGAGACAAAAGGGGAACGCCAGAGGGCATAGGAGTGACGGATTGCAAAACGGACAACGGGGAAAATGCTCGGATGCATGAGACGAACATGTACGCAATGCAATGCACATGATGACATGATAAAATGCAACACGCAAGCAAATGACATGGCAACTATGGCGAATAACTGGCAGACACCTGGCGCATCGAATCCGGGGCGTTACACTAACGGATAGGAAAGAAACTATGGCAATTTTGCAAAAATATACCCACACGTCTCTCCACGTTCGCAAATAAGGCCTTCCCTCGTTCAGCCTTTTCTCTCACAAGATAAACTACTCATACAAATGCATCTTGATGTTCCGTGCAACGCACGGGCAGCTAGCTAATTTCTTTTAAAATAGTTGCTGCGATAATTGGGTTGAAGTGATATATTTTATGTCTGCCCTGAATGATTTCAGATTCACTAGTAGTAACAAAGAAAAGGTTGCCTTGTTAATTAACAGAAAACAGGGTGAAAACTATCACATGAGGCTGGTAAAAACAAGGCACACTGGGTTCAGCATCATCGTCACTACAGCTGTGTGCGCGCGAGAAGTCTACATATCCAGGGGGCTACCGAGCGAGGCACCGAGACAATGTTTGAGAGAGAAACCAATTGACAGATTATGATTAGATCGAGTTGTCACCCTTCAGCTGTCATTGTTGGGGGGAGATAAAGACGTATCGAGAGTGTGCGCGGTAGGCACAAAGGCACAACTAGTGTGTGTGTGTGTGTGTGTGTGTGTGTGTTTGAAAGAGGAGTAGATAGATTATTATCAAGATCGATGTGCCACCCTCCTCCTTTGGTGTCGGGTAGTGTGTGTG
>NC_057807.1:571585783-571631943 GCF_018294505.1 Triticum aestivum
AGATTAGTATCAAGATCGAGGTGTCACCCTACTCCTTCGGTGTTGGGAAGTGTGGGTGTGTGGGTGTGTGTGGGGGGGGGGGGCAGTGACACTCACATATCTCTACTCTTATAAAAAAAAGTTGGTGATGATGGTGTTCCTGCCATCCTGCAATATAGGCCATCCGATTTATATCCGATGGATAGGAAGGAAACTATGGCAATTTTGCAAAAACATACCCACACCCCTCTCCGCATTTGCAAATAAGGCATTCCGTCGTTCATCCTTTTGTCCCACAAGATAAACTTCTCATACAAATGCATCTTGATGTTCTGTGCAACGCATGGGCATCTTGCTAGTAGGGAGAAGGAGTTTGTGTGACACATATCTAGCTATATTAAGGGATAGGTAGATAGCATATGTGTGACAGACATTATTATACTTTGAGACATTAGTAGTTGTGGGTGGGCGGAATTAAAGGGGTGGGCGTGTTAGACATAGAGAGCGTGTGTGTTTCTATGTGAGAGACTTGTAGGACGGGGTAGAAAGATGAATTTAACCCTGACGGAGGGAGAGAAATACATGAAGTGCGCGTGTGTGATTCCGATGCCCACAGGGAAATGAGATATGTATGCGTGTGTGTGTGAGAGAGAGATTGCACAATTCATTCACATATCACTATCTAGCGATCGTGGACGTGCATCGCTTGAACATAAGTCAATATCTACTTCGTATCATGGCCAAAGGTACAATATCAATTCAACTCTATAAAGATTGGACACTCACATATCACATTTTTTTCTATTTAAATAAACCTTTTCAGTTGTGCATGCCAAAGTTACAGTGATGTTTTTTCAAACAACCAATGTAGCTATCATGTACATGCACCCTTGTTACTCTTGCATTCAAATTCATTAGTCTTGGATGATTTAAGTTTCTATTTTGAAGTAATTTATGTAATATTCGTATATGAATTCAACGGGTACGCAATTTATGAAATGGAGGCTATATAATAATATGAGGTAACACTTTTAAGTAGCTGACTACAATATCCATTTCTTTTGGTGCGCCTCTACACTAACACGTCAATGCATTATGTTTAAAGTAAATAACCAATGGCACTAAATTATCTATTTACACAAGAAATACATAGGCTGAGCGTTTGATCCCTTTTTTGTGAACACGCCACTACACCCGTACGATTGTCCGCGCCCGTGTGAACGTCCAAGTTATCGGCGCATCATCCCGAGTTATTGTCTTTTTTTCTGGTGTGGACTTCACACCAGTTATTAACTGCTAACGCGTGCCCCGTGTACACAGTCTAGCATGACCTTCCCGCTAGCACGGTCCAAAATTAGTTGAAACCAGATACGAACGATCCCGCGGGTGGCAAAATCTCCCACCTCCTTCTAAAATTTCCGCCACCTTAGTCTTTAGCATGCGAAATTCCCCTTTTGTCCTTGGTGCACGGAGACCAACAGTTACAATACCGCCCTCATCTACATGATAGGTCGGGGCTGCTTTGGTAACTTCTGGTTCCCCCCACTACAGGGCACCCCCATTTCCTCTCCTCCTCCCGCAAAAACGACTAACTCCACAGCACCAGAGCATCTTACATCACGCCGTCCGTACTTCATCGCCCTTTCTCCCCTCCCCTCTCGAAACCCTAGACTGCTCATCCACCAGCGTACCATAGCCCATTCACTGCCAACGGTGTCCACCTCGCCGGATCTGCTTCTGCGGCTGCATCTACCCCTCCCACCTCCCCTAGTAACAAGTAAACCGCTCATCCAGCACTGTACAGCCCATTCAGTGCCGGCCTTGTCCACGGCGCCGGATCTACTTCGCCGGTACTCTCGTCAACTGCCGTGCATCTCCAGCGGCTCATTCGTACTCCCCATCGGAGACACTTCGTCCACACCCCCCGGAGCCACCCCACCGACGCCCCCGTCGACGGCCTCTGATCCTCTTCGCCGACACCTTCCTCAACCCTACCGGAGCCGCTTCGCCGAGACGTTCCGCAACCCTACCGGAGCCTCTTCGCCGACACCATCGTCAACCCTACCGGAGTAGCTTCACCTATACCATTCTCAACCCTACCGGGGCCGCTTTGCCAACTCACAAGTCCACGGCCTCAGATCCGCTTCCTCGCACCCTCATCCAACCTACCGGAGCAGCTTCTGACGCCACGTCCACGGTCGCAGATCCACATCGTCGACACCACCCTTAACCCAACCACCGGAGCAGCTTCTGATGCCCCGTCCATGGCCACAGATCCGCATCGTCGACACCATCCTTAACCCAACCACCGGAGGAGCTTCTGATGCCCCGTCCACGGCCGCAGATCCGCGTCATCGACACCATCCTTAACCCAACCACCGGAGCAGCTTCACCTACGCCCTCGTCCACGACCAGAGATCCGCTTCGCCCACACGGTAGTCCACCCTACCGGAGCCCCTCCATAAACACCCTACTCGACGGTTCTAGATCTCCTTACCAGACCCCGACAACCAGCGCAGCGTCATCACCCTTGGCGTTTCTAACCTGATTCCCACCGTTTGGAGAGATGCCAAGCACCCGCCACGGCCTAGGTACTTGTCACCTTTAAACCCGTCCAGCATCACCTGTCGATGTACTTCAAATATACTAACCGGTCGCTGTTACCTGTTATGCAGCTGGCAAAAACTACAAGGACGATGTTTCTTCTAGATCTAACAGCTTGGCCAACCAAGATCCTGGACTAAGGCATTGCTATGATCTTGTAAGCGCGTCTCTCTCTCTTGTATTGTTCTGTGCCTGCCAGCGTGCTTTGCTAGGATTTTCGACCAGTAATCCCTTTGTGCAGACAATGATTTCTACTACTGGCTGCTAAATTAGATATGTAGATGTCATACATGATACTACCTCGTACCTCCGTTCCTAAATATAAGTCTTTCTAGAGATTCCACTATAGGCTACATACGTAGCAAAATGAGTGAATCTACACTCGAAAATGCGTCTATATACATATGTATGTGGTCCATACTGGAATCTCTACAAAGACATATATTTAGGAATAGGGGCAGTACATTACACAAAATCGTAGGTGGCATGTAGGAATTCCAGTGCACTACATTAGGCTCCCTTAGAGTGCCTGCTAGTCCAGCATACAGAGTCATGGCTAGTTTATGGTACGCACACAATCGTTAATTGGTGGTTTAAATATGCGTGAGGGATATGCAATGTAGTATCATGTAGTGATGTCTGAAATTAGCCGTGTCAACTTGCGGATAGGGTTACACAATGAAAAAGTACAAGATGTATGTGGCAATTTCATGGAACATCGCAAAAAAGGAGAGGCAGCGGTGAGCCTATACAGTGTGCTATGGTATGTCACTCCTCCATTGCAATCATCGTGACATGTTATTTGTATGCCAGTTCTATTAGCCAAGTTTCTTAGTGACAGTTATTATGAGTTATCCTAAGAAAATAAGCACCTGTGAATATAAGCTCCGTGTAATAAGCCAACCAATTCTTTTCATTGTGTTTTCAGCTTATCTTTGGTATGATCAGTGGAAAGTCTAGATTGCATTATATTTTTTTCATTTTGCTGCCCATATGGAAATTAATTTGACTTGCAAACATCACAAATTGAACCTGGTGCAGTAATTAATATGATGGGAAAATAGACCGTCACTATTTGCTCAAAATGCAAATACAAAGATACCATCTACTTGGCACAATCTACTTTGGTCAATGTTTTCCATAGAGATCCCATTGCCTAATTTAACCGAAGAACGCATGCATTTAAATAAAGAACAATTATTTATTGAAATTCGATGGTCCAAGTGGCTGGTTATTATCATATAGCAGCACCACCTGAAAGCATCATATAGCAGCAGCAGTAGCTCATAGCAACTCAGCATACAGCAGCAGCAGTCTGCAATTCATCATATACCAGCAGCAACTCATAGCAATTCATCATATAGCAGCAGCAGGAGCAGCTCATAGCAATTCATCATATATCAGTAGCAGGAGCAGCTCATAGCAATTCATCATATAGCAGCAGCATGAGCAGCTTATAGCAACTCATCATATAGCAGCAGCAGCTCATAGCAATTCATCATATAGCAGCAGCAGCAGCTCATAGCAACTCATCATACAGCAGCAGCAGCTCATAGCAATTCATCATATAGCAGTAGCAGGAGCAGCTCATAGCAATGCATCATATAGTAGCAGCAGAAGTAGCTCATAGCAATTCATCGTATAGTGGATCAGAATGAAAATTTGGCAAAAAATCAAAGGAGATCCTCACCTTGTTGGATGAGCTCATCCTTCAACAGCACCTCAAGGCCATGGCCTGGGAGGAGGGGAGGGGGAATAAGGTGCCTTCTGTCGCAGTGTGGCATCCGCCATAGTTGTGCATCGCCCGCCGGAGTAGTGCGTTGGACGAACCATAGTGGAGCAGCTGCTGGAGACCATGAGAATGAGGGGCGGCGCCAGAGGGAGGAGCAACCAGGGAGATTTGCCCCTACCCACCGGCCATGTAGCCTAGCTGGACATAGGATCGTCGAGGACCAGGCTAGATGGGACCAGTGGCGACGGCTCGCTGGAGGAACCCTAGTGCTGCAGGCAGGGGATCGAGGTAGAGGGAAAGGGGAGAGGAGATGCAAGTGGGCAGGCAATGAATGCTTGCATTTTTGTTTTTACTTGAGGGTCAGGTGTGACACGGGCGTCAGCAGTTGCAATTTAATTGTAATATAGGCAGACAACAGAGTCATTTCACTATTCCCCTTCCCTTCAATTTTTAGTGAGGTTCTACCCGAAACACCCCCCTCCAAAGCGAAATTAGTTAAGCCCAAGCCCATAACTCAAAAATGACTTCTTTACATCTTTTATGGCTTATTTTGACAATATGCCCTGAAAAGGTGGAATCAAACTGGCCCTTAACCTGCAATTCAATTGTGCGTGCAATGATGAATCACTCTTGCCTGCTATCTGTACATTTAGGCATCATCATACATGGCATAACCTAATACATGTGCATTCCATTGTAGAATCTGGAATATGCAATGTTTATGTTAGTTCATACGTTGCAGATGATGTTTAAATGCCCCTTAAATCTGTTCAGTCAAGTGATGGTCTTTAAGCCTCCTTCTTTTCTTTTTTTCTTGATATGTAAGATTTGCTCAAACATCTGTTCAATTGCTTGTTTGCATCAGCCAGCCATACTAGGACTATTTGCTTTGATTACTTGTTGTTCTTGACCTAACACTCTAACAGAGCTTGTCAACGATTTAAACACTAAGGGCTGCTGTAGTGGGGCCTTGTCTAACTCATAGGTGACATAAAGGTTTGGCTGTACACTACAGTAGGCTCTCCAAGAGTACCTAGAGATCCAGTTCGAAGGTATGCCTAGTTTTTACATAGTGCAGACATAGTAAATGCTCATTTCATTGTGTGCAAGTGCAAGAGATGCGGCATGTTTCATTATGTGGTATTGTTTTGTTATAATCTCATCATTTTGTATTCACAGACTGGGAAGTATGCATATTTATCTTCCAAGGAGACGAGTAACTAGTTTGTGTCACCTTGTAGAGGGGGTGCAATGAAGATAAGATTGAGGATTTCCAAGTACAAGATGTTAGGAAGGAGCCTTGCAAGAGAAGTAGGAGCTGCGCTGAGCCTCTTCAACCTGCTAAGGTAAGTCACTGTATGCAACTCAACAGTTCAATTCCTTGTTTGTTTCAGGCATAGTTAATTTGCTCTTTTCAATTGCTTTATTTGTCCTCAGTTAATGAGATGCCCAAATAATCATGCCTAATGTTCGGTACTTGTATAACTATTAGTTGACATAATTAAAGGCCTTACCATTTAATTACTCTGCCGAAGTGTGACTGAAGCTTTGAAGTCTATTAACCAACTATTATTGCATGAGGCTCACAATCTAGTTTATACTACGCTAATGATTGCATAGTTTTGCCTACTGTAGTATGTTTGTATGAAACCCTCTGCTGTTCATTATGCTCCCTAAGACTTTAACTGAGATACAGAATGGCCAACTGCTTGCTTATACGCAACGTGTTGTCTAAATTTGTAACTTGTCTGTGTTTTCGATTGGGCCCCAACATCATGCTCCTCTGGTGAACTAAGAGGGATTTCTGTATGCAGGCTGCACAGACTATCTTTTTTATAATTTTTAAAATATCACCTGCTTATGCTTCATGACGTGTAACATTTTTTTTGAAAGTGACGTGTAACATTATTGTTAGTCCTGTTTTGCCATGTAGTACAAAATAGTGTCTTGCTCACTTCACTGTTGTAACTATATTTTTGCCCTAGTCATGTGTACTTATATAAACATTTCAGGATGAAGTGACATCAACACAAAGATCTGTGAGCGGTGCAGCATGGCCGTTACCGAATGATTATGGATTGGAATTGGAATGTGCTGATGTTCTCGAGCATCAACTAGAGGTGGCAAGACAACGTGTACATGATTGTCAACATTTAATCAACAAGTTGAGACTGGACATGCAGGTATTAGATGTAGGAGTTAAAAATTGAAACAAGACACTGAGGTAACCATGAAGGAATTGGAGATTTTGCAGACTAAAAGTTGTGCTACCTGAATCCGGCCAATCGATTATAGTTCAAATGGAGTTAAGTTGATGCGCGTCAATGATGTATGAGCTGTATTTGCCCAGTGTATGTAATTTGTTGTTTGTGTATGCTTTATTAACACCTGTGCCGAACCATAATGCCCAGTGGGTATAATCGGCTGTAATTTCTTTATTATATAGTGTAGGATTATTCTACCTTTCTATGCCTTGATCTCTTTGTTTCATAGTGTATGCTTTTTAGAGGTGATAGTATTGAGTAGGATAATTCTTTGAATATGCTATATCGTTCAAACAGGGGCCAACTCGCCCGACCATGGCCCTTCATGGGCCGTACGATCCAAGGGTCATGTTCGGGCCGTCTGATCCATGGGCCTTCATTGGGCCGTCGGATCCATGGGCCTTCATTGGGCCGTCGGATCCATGTGCCTTCAATGGGCCATCGGATCCATGGGCCTTCAATGGGCCGTCGGACCATGGTCCTTCAATGGGCCGTCAGATCCATGGGCCTTCTACGACTCGTAGGATCCATGGGCCTTCTACGTCTCGTAGGATCCATGGGCCTTGTAAGGGCCGACTCATTTATGGGTATTGTATGGGCCTTTAATGGGCCGTAGATGGGCCTTTAATGGAAATCATACGTTTTATGGGCTGACCATAACGAGCCGTTAATAGGCCGTATTTGGTGATGCTATGAAAATGGCCCAACATATTAACGGGCCACAAATGGGTCGACTGTAACAACGAGCTGAATATGGCCCACAAGTAGAAGATGACAGTAACGAGCCGTAAGTAACCGAATGCTGGAAATGAGCCCAAGAATAAATGGGCCCTGAGAAGGCCGAAAGATAATATGGTCTGGAAACAGCCCAATGGAATAATGGGCCATTAATGGGTATAAAGTGATACACTGTTCATTATGGGTCAGTTTCACCACGGGCCCTTTATGGGTGTAAAGTGATACATTGTTCATTACGGGCCAGTTTCACCACGGGCCGTTATTGGGCAAATAGTTACAAAGGGCCTCATATGGGCCAAAAGACTTCATGGGCCATACATGGGCCAGAAGTGAAAACGGGCTGGAATCATATTGGATGGCCCAAATGACGCTACTTGGCCTAATTCGGATAGGGCGTAACGGGCCTTGGGTTAGCAGGCTATAAATGGGCTATATGCAAACAGGCCGTTAACATGCTTTCCATGGGCCGGCCCGCCACCTTTTGACCAAGTCAAACGGGCTGGCCTTTTCACAGGAATGGGCCACTGTCGGGCCGTGCCACATGTCGACGTATCATAGGCGCCTTTTATCCAATGAGTGGATGACATCTGTCCCAACGATGAGCCGACACGTGTTTCCTCCAGCCAATGATGATTTTACACATGGAAAATCCCCATTGGTCGGGGCTGTTAACGGGTTATCGGATCCAAAACCCGACCCGATAGCTTAACAACGTTCCGTTACGATGGATGCCACGTGTCGGTCACCCTTGACGAAAGCACTTCTGTGACGCACGATTTATCGTCATTGAAGTGGACACTTCCGTGATGATAATTTTGGTAATGTCATGGAACACTTCTACGACAGCACAGGTATGACTATCTTGATTCTGTCATAAAATCGTCATGGATGTACATGCATGACAAAAAACGCGACCTAGTGTGACAAACACGTATCATCATGGAAGTGTATTTTTTTGTAGTGTTTGATCTTGGTGTTGTAATCTTTACCTTCGCGCCTGTTGGCCATCCAGCCCGTGCACGAGTTAGGGGGAAACATACACCCCTGTTTTTGTGCCCCGACATAAGCCCCCAGGCCTGAGCCATACGTGTCGCTGGGCACATTGGGTTAGGCCCCAAACAGTGCATGGACACGTGGCGAAAAAGTGTCGTGGTTGCAGCGATTTGCCTCGATAACTGGCCAATCCAACGTCCACTTCGCGTATTTACCGCTGTTCGTGGGGTAGTGGGATCGCAACAATTAAAGCGAAATGGTAATTTTTTTGAAGAGCCGTGCACTCCCCCACACTGTTTCCCTTAAGAGGGAAAACACGAAAGGGTACTACCCATTCATCGTTCGCCTCGCTCCCCATCATCTTCCTCCGCAAGCTAAACAACCGCTCCTTTCTCCGCCTACGCCTGTTGTCGCCCTCCTTTCCAATCTCCTTCCCGCACATCCACCGCAATCAGGGAAGATGGGGAAGAAAACTACGACCAGAGGAAAGCCGACGGCCGCCGTGAAGGAGGCAGCCCCCGAAGGGAGCAAGAGGGTGACGGAGCTGGACGCAAAACAAAGGAGATGTCGTCTTCTACCCATTGCAACTAGACGGGAACATGCTACAGGCAAGGTATGGATACTTGTGGGGGAGAGAAGTCCCAGAGGGGCATGGCAGTCCCAAGGTTCTGGTAGAGGGGGAAGAGGACCCGCCAGATTCATACAAATTCTTCTGCGCGTATTTCATCTGTGGCCTCTGCCCTCCCTTCTAGGATTTCTTTGAGGCGATGATAGCGGTCTATGGATTCCACCTCTTGGATTTCATGCCCAATGCAATGGCGTGTATGGCGATCTTTGCCCATTTGTGTGAGAATTTTTTCGGGGTGGCCCCCAATGTTGATCTTTTCAGGCACTATTTCATTTCGTGGGTGGAGAACAAGAGCCACCACTCTGGGAACATTAGCTGGATGCCATGGATTGTGCAGAGAGATAAATAGGATTACATCTCTGGCCAGCAACACAGTAGGTGGGATGAGTGGAGAGGGGATTGGTGTTGGATTCAATATGAGGAGGCCTCTAAATTTTGCCAGGCACGGACGAAATGCCTCGAGCGCGACAATGTCTGGAGGGCATTTGGCCTCACTGAGGACAGACTCCACCCGACAATAAACATGATTACTTGTCTGAAGGCTGCCGAACTGACCATCGAGCACGTGGGAGCGGATTTTCTTCTTTGTCGCATAACCCCCTTGCAGAAGAGGGACAGATTTTCCTGGGAGTATGGAGATGCGGAAGATAGGATGAGATTGCTTCCTGGTCTGTCCAACAACCAAACAGTCTATGGCCATACCTAGTTGTGCGGGCATCTATTTGGCCGCATCGGGCTGTTGAAGCTGCCGGCAAGCATCATCCCACTAAACATCAACTCTGCCAGGAGCCAGATCTTGCAGTGGATGCCACAGTGCAATGCTGATGGAGTTTCGGGTGACTGGAAGTTGCCCGCTTTTGATGAAGTGATGGCATGGTCTTCTGCCTTAGTGGAAAGATCCACTAAGGTGGAAACTCTGATGTACAAGGGCACCTCCTCGGTGGAGGTTGCATATATTAAGAAGCGGCTTGAGGAGGATAGGGCAGCCTAGGCTGCGGCAGTAGCGAAGGGCGGGAAGACAACAAAGGGAAGAGTAAGAACTGGACATGAGGGCCCTTCCCACGGCAAGAGTGAGACGCAGGTCTCGGAAGAGGTTGCCGAGGAAGGGCATGCCGGGGGAGAGCCTGCTGGGGACGAGCCTTCCAGGATCGAGGCTCTGTATGCCGTGGAAACTGGAGCCTTAGGGGAAGAAGTGCCTAGTGAAGCGGAGGTACCTGGGGAGGAATGGCTCGCAAAAGGCCCTCAAGCCCCCGAGCCAATCTTGGATCCGCGTCCATGCAAACGGGCAGCCAGTCGGGGAGCGGCAGCCCCGATCTTGCGCCCACCGCCAGGAGGGCAAATGATGTCACATCCAAGGTCAGCATTCCCGAGGCTGCGCGGCGGCATTCTTCTCGGCTCTTTGGGGCTAGGGCCCTCCCCGCCAAGCAGCAGGCAACCAAGGAGGAAGACTCCAGCACCCAATCGAGCTCGAGCTATTCGTCGAGCTCGTCTTCATCAGAGCCTCCCGCAACCCAACAGGGCTCGAGGTTACCAGAGAGCTCCGCACCCCCGCCCCAGAAGAGGAGCAGGGCACCCTTGCTGCCATAGATTTTGAGCTGAACTCCATGCTCATCAATGAAGAGTAAGGGAGATTGCTCCCTCCTCCTGTCTTCTTCTTGTGCTACCTTTCATAAATTTGCTTGCGTCCGCTGACTGATATCGCTTGGTGTTGTCGACAGGGAGGAGGAGAAGATGGAGACCCTCGTCCACTGGACCAAGTGGCTCAGGCGGGTGGTACCATCGATAGCGGCGGGAGAGACGAGCCCGACACGGAGCGGCACAAGTGCCCCGGCATCAAGCCCCCAGCTCAGCCCCCGGCCCGGGGGTGTAGAAGAGATTTCGCCCGCTGGGGGCGACGGTGGAAGGCTCCCCTCCATTGATGCCCAAGGAGGGATAGGAGACATCCAGGATGAGCTTCTCCAGGAGGGGCCCACTCTGCATGCTGATAGAGTTGATGGATCCATGCCAAGGGTCACCATGGAAATGCCAGGCCCTGACCCGGCAGCCAACACTGCTGGAGAAACTGAAGCTTCCACCGGCAGGCCTCTCTAGGTATCCATTATGTCCTCCTTCCTATCTTATCATCTTGCTTTGCTCTCTTATTTTGCCAAGTAATTCTATCCCTCTGCCATTGATTGTTAGATCTGCTTGCAGCCCCCTTGAATGAAGAGCTGGACCTGCTGGAGGAGGTGGCCAATATTGGTAAGGATGTCATGGTTGAAGCTGCCAAGATCACTTCCGTAGAGGAGCAAGGGCAGGCTGCCGGGGGTGCTCTGGGTTCCCTGAAGAAGCCTGAATAAAACCTCGGCAGCGTGTCCGGGTTAGGGGCCGTGATTGAGGAGAAGGTGCCGCTCCAAACCATGGCCCCTCCCTTCTTTCGGTGCCTCAGCGGAAACTCCACTGCCATCCTCAGGCCGCCTGGCACTAGTACTGGCACAACCTGAGTTCGGAGAGCCCCCAGCTCGTCAATGGCAGCAAGCACAGAGCTCGATGAAGAACTCCAGCATATCCTGTCATCGATGTACCCAGGGGTTGAAGAGGTGGATGACTCTGTTGTCGTTGCCATGGACCTGTCCTTCATGGAATCCGTGGAGACATGCCTCAAAGAGATGCGAGAGCGGTATGTCCGAAGTGGCAGGAGCTCAAGGAGTAGCACTAGTCTGTCGGCAAGATGGACCAGAAGCTGAAGGACAAAGGTGCCGAACTGCATGACTGGCACGACAAGCAATTTCAGGTCCTCTCAAGGCAGCATGAAACAATCTTGATGGCAAGAGAGGACGTCATTGCCCGTGAGGCGCACTTGGCAGACCGTCGGGTGTCTCTAGATGCCAGGGAGCAAGAAATTTCTCTCCGTGAGGAGAGGCTCGAGGCTACTCTCCGCGCCAAAGATGCTGATCTGGTGGCCCTTGTGCAACAACACACCAGGGAATTGGAGGACAGGCACAAAGCCGCCCTGGATGCTCTCACCACTTACTTTGTCGTTGAGCTAAAGAAGCTTGTCGATGACCTTGTTGCCGCTTTTGTCGCCAAGGTCGACCTTGACCGGCAGGTAGCTGGCCTGACGGAGAAGCTTGCCGGGAGTATCGGGGAGGTCTCGGCCCTCAAGGAGGAGGTGCAGAAAGCAGAGTCCCTTTTGAAGGATTCGCAGTCGCAGCTTTCCTCCAAGAGCCAAGGTCTCGAAACCACCAACAACACCATCGAAGATCTGAAGGCCAGGATTGGCTCCTTGGAAAGCTCAATGGAGTCTGTGGAGGCTCGCGAGCAGTTGTTGTCAAAGGATCTGGAAACTGCAAGGCGCCTTAGGAAGGACACATAGGATAAGTTGGTGAATCAATCTCAGTAGGTCGACCTCTAGACCAAGATCTTGATCGACATTGTCGGGCGCCTCTCTGCTCAGACGGCAGCAATGGGCATGGATGGGCCAGTCTTCTTTGTTAGTAAGAATGAGGTGCCCAACGTCAAGATTGGGCTCTTCTTCAACAAGCTGACTTACAAGGTGAAGGTGCATGAGGATGGAAGGGTTGGTTGCTTCGCGACTGAATCCCAGAAGCTCGCCCGCAATGCCCTCTTCATGGTCCTGAGCAACCTTGCCTGCCGCCGCCCAGATCTTGACCTTAACAATGGCTTCAGGAAGCCGCCGCCGGGCACAAATGTCCCTGCCACCGAAGAGAAGGCCACTCCCCTCGCCAACAAGGTCCTTAAGGTTCCTACTGCTCCATGAAGCCGCCAGGCCTGGCACTAAACTATTCCCACCACCATGTTGGCTTGTAACCAAAACAATGATGGATGTCCCGTTCTTAAACCTTTATGCCGTTTTATGTTTTCATGTGAACTTGGTGTTATCACTTAATCCAAATTGTGTGTTTATCCCTTCCGAGCTTTACCCATTAGTGTTTGTATGATTAGTCTCTATACGCGTTCTGGTTGCCTGTCGGTATCATATTGCCGCCAAAGTCGTAAGGGTCTAGCCCTTAACATTTATCTTGGCGTGGATGCGTCCCGATAGGTTGTTCCTTAGTAGTTTCCGACATAGCCACTCATTCTGCGAGCAGACTCTGAACGGAATGAGGGTGCAGACAAGAATCTAGAAAAGGTACCATTTTGCGCAAGATTTCTTCATATGAACACTTAGATGCTCAGAGGATAAACAAATATGTAAAACCCGAAAGGTCTGTAAGGATGCAGAGGTAGCATGAACTTAGCTTACTTGGGCTTCCGCCGGTCCTTCCTCCGGCTATGGGTGCTCACGTGACCCGCATGTTTTGATAAGGATTGCATTGCTTATATATCAGCCTCTAGCTCCCGACACGGGTCGGCTAGAGGCGCATGCAACTTGTGGCGGTAGGACATGGCGCCAGGCACAACCGGTTTCTCTCTCTTCCCCTCTGCACTCCTTGACCAATCCAACGAGAAATGGCACCAAAGCCACGCAAGCGCGGGCGGCCTTGCCGATGCATACTTGTTGGGGCATCAATCATCGGACTTGCACTGGCGATATACTCAGGATTTCCCTAAGCAGGGTAAATGCTGAACCGAGCATCGCACGGGCTCGTCGATGTTGATGGTGCTAAAACCCAAAGTAGCTTGATTGTCAAAGAGTGAGAGTGGCAAAGAGAGAGAAAGCTTGGCACCTTGCACACCGTTCCTTCCTTTCGAACTGGATTTGCCGAGCATTCTTGTTGCTTGGCCCATTCGAGGTGGTATCGTTGCCCTTGCTGCTAGCTTCCGTGGTTGTTCCGACCATGGTAAGTGGGGATGGCAGAGAGCGAGCAAGATCGGCGCGGGAGAAATGTTGCCCTTCTGCTCCGCCCAGCAATCCCCTCGGGCGTCGCAAGAAGTGACACCTTTGGTGAATATGACACGCTTCATACGCTCTCAGGTTCGCGCAAGTGATCCCCTACCTGGCATGCCAAAGATGTCATGGGGATCCACAGTCACCTATGGGGCTATGAGCCCCTTTTGGTTCGACGGGGGGATGCACGCATTGCACAAAGAGTAGAGAAGCATAGCGCAGTGTGGCAGAGATCACATAGGCAGTTTTTACCCAGGTTCAGGCTACCGCGAGGCGTAAAGCCCTACTCCTGCTTTGGTGGTTTGATGGGGGAAAAGGTGGTGGTGGACGCAGCACACTTTCCCGACATGGTTGCCTCGGGGCGAAGTGGCTACGAGCGTATGAATATGTGAGGGGCCGTGCTTGCCAACCTCGCGAACCCTTTCTACGGTTGCCATGGGCCTCCTTTTATAGGTTAAGGGGTCACCACAGTGGAAAATCAGTCTTTACATATTGATTAGATAGCAAACAGTGTTATCATACCTAACTCTGCAGGCTGACAGGGCGCATTAAGTGCACTGCCTAGTGTCACATCACAGCGTGCCCGACAGCCCTTGCTAGGCTATTTTGCCAGCTCCACGCCTGCTTTCTTGACACATCTCACGACGGGTGTCACATGGGGGTGTTTGCTGTAGGAAGTGCTTGCCATGTGGCGAAAAGCAGCCACTTAATCATCTTGGGGCTTGACACCACACTGATATGTGACTTGCATCGCTCGTGGGGTGGAGTGATGGAGTGGTTGGACTCCGCAAGCCCCGGCAGGGCCTACCGGGATGATCTAGAAGTATGCTTCCGGGGAAAACCTAACCTTGCCAGGCTCGCCTGCCCAGCAAGGGAGGTCCTTTCATTCGCGGTATCTTGCTTCTCTGGTTCATCTTGATCTTGTTTATTTACACTTGGACCCTTTGGTGAATTGGTCCTCCTTGCTTGGTTTGATCTTGGTGTTGTAATCTTTACCTTCACGCCTATTGGACATGCTGTCCGTGCATGAGTTAGGGGGGAACATACACCCTAGTTTGTGTCCCCGACAGGTGGAGTCTTGTAAGTTTACGGATCAGACATCTTAGCCGCGCTGTTCCTCTCTCTACCGCGACCACCCTTCTTGGGATTTCCATCAGAAAACAGGGTTTTGGAGTCAGTGACTAGCTCGTTCTCTAGACGACTGTGAGCTGAGGGAATATCATCATTTTCTTCCGCGGATTCTGATTTGACCTTTTTCTTGGGTGCTTTAGGTGGCTTCGTAGATTTTCTTTCTGCCATCTTTGCTTTGACAGCCACACGCGGCTGCTGTGGAATATCACCCTCGGACCCAAAATGCTCATCTGAACTATTTTCCATGACCACTCCTGAGAGAAAAACATGAATTTGAAAGAAAATAGGAAGAAGTCATAAACATGCACATGAGCATTTTGATTCACAACTGATAATTTTTCTGGAAGAAGCAAGGGATGCATGGCATACACTTAGCAAGATATCATCGAGAGAATTGCCATATGCCCTAAGACGGAATAACAACTCCTCTAACCTTTCGAAGTATAGCAAATGAACCCTAGATCCAAAAGACTGGTACGAGGAACAACTACAAACCGCACAAGTCATTGCTTAGTGACTCCTAAAGATCTACCGCAAGAAAATAACACAAGATAAATGGTGTCGGGATGAACTACCCTAGAACAGAAGAGGGACATGGCTAGTTCTAGATCTGTACACCCTAACTTGGCAATATAGACCGACTAAGGTAGCGCGGGAGAGAAGAGTTACCACACTGGCACGACTAACGGTGATGGAGCTTCGACAGAGTTGCACGGCGAGGCTTGTCGTCGATGCTACTTTGAGCTCGGGCTCAGATAGAGAGTGATAGGAGAGGTTTGAGGCCGAATAGAGAATGAGCTAAGGAGTAAGAAACCTAGAGAGGGGGGATTTATATAGCCTGAGGGAGAAAACGCCCACTCCTAGATCTACGACCGAAAAACCCTGGACGTTCCACATTCAATGGACAGGATCACGAACGAGAGATCGTTGGCATGTGTCAGCCGTTTTCTGCGAAAATCTCAATAACTGAACTAGATGCCAAAGGGTTTGAGGAAGCGCAAGTGCCAAAACAGATGAAATTACGAATCCGATTCCATTCGCGACCAAATACATCGGAGTGAAATCTTCTTCAGATCAAGTTGCATGTTTATGACACGGAGGAACCGAGTAACAACCAGAAAAAGAACTGACTCGAAACACAAAACCAAATGAAGGAAAACAAAAACACTACGAATGAAAACTCATAAAGAGTAAGCACCAAAAATAAAGGATCTCAGGGGTTTAAGATAACACATGAGATATCCCTGAGAGAATTTCCTGCATGAATTGATTAATTCTTCTTCACAACCCACATTTGCGTGCGAGGCGAGGATCTCATTTGCTTTGCCTGACTAGGGATATTCCTTCGGTGAGTCATGCGAGACACTTGTGCACTATAATGATAATCATATGAGTAGGCATTGAAGTGGTTTCCAGATACATGAAAGTAATGATTTGAAGATGTACACATGTACTCCTTCTGACGCAGTTCAGGGTGATAATCATTCGAGAATGATACTCGAGTAGATTTGGAATAATAACCATTTCCTCGTCGAGAATTATCCCGCAGAGTCAGATAAGCAGTAACTGATAGATTTTCAATGGTGCACTTCTTTACCCAAATTTGCTTCTTGGGTGAACCTTAATTGTAGTTAGTTCCAACATATTGAGTGAAAACCTTACCATTGTGTTGTTTGAAGCGTTTATAATTTGAGTCATTTGACTCGTTAGTATCAACAAGAATGGGCGAAAGATAACCAGTTAGAGTTTCAGGTTCGAGGTTTTTACTCTTTGCATCAATCCAAGTCGTATGAGGATACTATTCGGGAGTCCAATAGGATCCATCCACATTAAGTTTCTTTTTGAAACCTAATCCTTCCTTTTGAGGATTTTTGTGAAGTATGAACTTCTTGAGCACATCACATAAGGTTTGATGTCCTTTTAGGCTCCTTAGCATACCAGTCTCAAGTAAGACTTTTAACCTGCAATTTTCTCCAGTGATAGCAGCAAAATCCTCGGAAGAGGGATTAGTAGTACCAACTTCAATAGTAGCAATATTCTTTTTGACAGCATTAGAGGTTTGAGCATGAGAATCAACATTGCTACGTTCTAGGCATTTTAAGCAAGGAGGCACAAAACCATTAGGAATTCGAACAGATTGCTTGCCAAAGAGAGAAGCTTTCTTTAAACCATCTCATTATGAGAATATTTTAGTGACACGAGTTCTTGATTCCTGTTAATGAGTTCATGTGATAAACTCTCGTAGTCAACCGTAAGTGAATCAAATTGATTGGTAAGATCATCAATAGTTGATGAAAAAGCATCTTGTTATTTGATCAAATGTTGATTCTTCTCCATCTATTCGACCAGTAATCCTTCAATTTTCCTGAGATTTCTCTCAAGCATTTCAAGTTCATCATGTTGGGACTTAGCAATCTTGACCATCTTGGCATAGGATATATATTAAAGTGAATATTCGTTCATGGATCTTTGGTGTTTTGCGGATACCTGATCCTTTAAAGATTTTTCCATGAGACAGAAGGCGATTGATTCATCATCGCTTGAGTCATCATTACTTGAAGCATCATCATTAGTATCCGATTTGCTGATATTCTTTGATGATTCAATGGCAACATATGCATTGCTTCTCCCAATCCTTTTGTAGGATTCTTCATCATATGATTCAGTGTCAATAGCTTCTTCTTCAGAGTACAATGTCAGATCAGCACATGCTCTGTTTAGGCGTGATATTCTCTTCATATTTGATTCAATAATAGCTCTCGCTTTCACATCAGTAACTGGTCTCGTTGAAGAAGATGACGACGATGCAATTTCCTTTGATAGCTTAGTATGACGGTCCATTCAAGTAAAACCACTGCAGTGAAGGTATCTCCATCCGTTGCTAGGTTTTCCTTCCCAACCAGGGCAATTAATGATGACATGGCCGTATAACTTGCACTTGAAGCACTTCATATATTTTGGAGGCAATCTTCTTCTCGATGATTCTGGCTCATCAAACTCGTCATTATTTGTGAGGTAGATATTGTGCCTTTTTAGATCACTTAGGCTTTGTGTGAGCATTTCAAGTTCTCTGGTGTTGTTGTGCTGATTCTCGACATCTTCTTGTTCTTCTTCTTCTTCTTCAGAATTGCCATAGTGTGAGAGAATTTCTCCTTCACTTTCTGAAGAAGATTCTTGATTGGCATTTTTCTGTTCCATCTTTTCTTCATGAATAGACAATAGTGTCATGACCTCAACATAGTGAAGCTCTTCATAGTGAGGTCTTTACTTGATTTCAGTTACAATGCAATCGAAAGATTCATCAAGTGAGCTCAGAAGCTTGTTGACTACATCTCTATCGGTGATATTAGTTACTCCTTGCTGATGTAGTCTTTTGACAATGTTTGTCAATCGATCAGTAAGTTACATGGCGCTTTCTTTACGAAGGCTTCTGAATCCAGTGAACATAGCGCAAAGCATTTGAGTGTGAGGATATGATCTGGCAACAAATTCTTCATGAGCACTGTTGAGAGCATCCCAAATTTGCTTTGCTGTGTTGAGCCCGTGAAACCGAAAGAAAATTTCTTTTGATAGACTACCACAGATGATATGTTTTGCTTTATCATCCAATTGTAGATTTGCTTTATAATCGGAAGTCAGATCATTTTGTTGCTGAATGGTGTAGCCATCTTCCACAATATGTCACAAGTCATAGTTGATAGCTTGAATTCTGGTTCTCATTGTTCCTTCCAGTATGGATAGTCATTTCCATCGAAGATAGGAAATCTTTCAGGGTGCAAAGATGTACCTGCAAATGACATACTCAAAACTCCAAGGACGTTAGACCTTTAATAAATAGAGACAGGGAGAACCTGGCTCTGATACCAATTGTTAGGACCGAGAGTATATCGACCAGAGGGGGTGAATGGGAGATTCAAAATTTTCTTTTGAAAGCTTTGAAACTAATCCCACTCATAACAGCGGGAGTAGAAACAAAGGAAATTAACTCAATCAGTCTTCTTTGTCAGAAGCATATTCATCGATGAAAGCATTGACAACAATGTGAGCATGATGAATCACAAGTATAACTATGATGAGAGTAACACAACGAGCAAATAGATGTAGTAGAATGAGATACAACATGGTACGTACTGAACCAAAAACACGGTGAATCCTAAGGGAACGATGGTAAAGAATGAATATTGACAAAGATAATGAAACAAGGTGAATAATCAAACCCAAAAGGATAACAAACCAAACAAAATGATCTAGAACTATCGACATAGAGCACAAATGTAAACTACTGAAAGAAAAGTAGTTGAGTAAATAGAACTAGTGGTGCTCGATGGTGATAGAGAGATTTGGTAGACCATTTCACCCTTCTGCCAAAGGGCTACGCCTGGTTGGAGGGGTTGTGTCTTAACACGGAAGATAAACTCCCTTCACCCTATTCTCTTTCAACGCTGAGCTGATTAGACTCAGGTTGATTCACACATGGTAGATCCTTGTCGGCGATCTCCAAAACTTCGATCGACCTCCGCGAACGACAATCACTCTTGGTTGCTGAAGATCTGGCTTGGTGAAGACAACAACTCTTCAACACTCGAACCTGAAACCTATCCGTCCAGAGAGTGCACAGCTCTCAAGAGTAATAGGTACAAGAACTCTCACTCAGCACTACTGTGATGCTAAACCACTATCTAAGTTTGGGCTCTTGGTTTTTCTCTCGGTGGATCTTAAACTCACATCACTCGGAGAGGGGTTGCTCAAATCAATCTTCTCGAAAATATCAAGCAGAGCAGCCAACGGACAACGTTGGAGCGGGGTGGCTATTTATAGCCGCAGCCTTCCCATATGGGAAATGACCAAATTAGACATCGGGTTCAGCCAATGGCCGAACGAAACGATTCCAACGGTCAGATTTGAGCACAACGGTAACATTTGTTCCGGAGCAAGAAATGCTAACTCCTTGGTTCGAGACAAATCTCTCGCAACGAATAAGATCACAGTCTCTTGTTGGTGAGTATTTGCTCGAGGCACAAAGAGATTTCTCTCGCATCGTTCCTAGGTTATGATTAAGCATAACAATGGATCTAAGCATCGAGAACCTATACCCCTCTTAATAGTATGGAGGTCCTATGGCATGAAAGAATGAAAGAAAAACAAGGAAATGAATTCTACGTCTTCACTTTGTCTTCGACTTCCATCACTGCAGTCAATTTCTTCGGACAACAGTACCGAATCGAAAGCTTCGCTTCAGCAGTAAGATTTCAAGGGATCGATTTATTTACGTCAATTCTCTTGACTCTATTACTTCAACAAATATAGCTCATTCTTCTCTGCAACGCAGATATACTTCGGTGAAATTCCTTGAACTCAGCACTGGTGACGTTGGTTGTGTATGGACTGTTTCTTTCTGTATGCACTTGCAAACAAATCAGTCCATACCTATTTCTGTCAACAATCTCCAAAACACAAGGTAGGCAGATATTGCACCAACAGAGCCGCCACCACCTCATGTTCTTCATCGGGAGGGTTGTTCTCGAGTTTGTTTGGGGCTTCAGAGAGGGGGATTCATTGTCGTCGTTGTCATCAACCATCCTCCATCAACAATTCCATGATGCTCACCACCGGGAGTGAGTAATTCCTTCATAGGCTTGCTGGACAATGTTGGAGTTGGATGAGATTTATCATGTAATCGAGTCAATTTGTTAGGGCTTGATCCCTAGTATCCACTATGTTCTGAGATTGATGTTGCTATGACTTTGCTATGCTTATTGCTTGTCACTAGGGCCCGAGTACCATGATTTCAGATCTGAACCTATTATGTTTTCATGAATATAAGTGTGTTTTGGATCCTAGCTTGCAAGTTTTATGCACGTATTACGTTTTATGATCCGCATACCCCAAGGTGACAATAATTGGGATTCTTTCTGGTGATGACCGTAGTATCAGGAGTGCATGTATTCACTATGTGTTAATGCTTTGTTCCAGTTCTCTATTAAAAGGAGGCCTTAATATCCCTTAGATTCCCTTATGGATCCTGTTTCCACGGAAGAGTAGGACAAAAGATGTCATGCAAGTTCTTTTTATAAGCACGCATGACTAATATATGGAATACATGCCTACATTACATTGATCAATTGGAGCTAGTTCTGTGTCGCTCTAGGTTGTGACTGTTACATAATGAATGTCATCCAACATAACTATCCATCAGTGATCCAATGCCCTTTTCGCATATTGATCTTGCTAAGTTGCTACTGTTGTTGCTGCTATTACAATCACTATGAAACTGCTACTGTTATCATTGCTATTACTATTACTACTTTGCCACTGCTATCAAACTATCACACTACTGTGCTACCGATCACTTTGCTGCAGATATTTAGTTCTCCAGGTGTGGTTGAATTGACAACTCAATTGCTAATACTCACAAATATTCTTTGGTTCCCCTTGTGTTGAATCAATAAACTTGGGATGAAATACTACCCTCGAAGACTGTCGCAATCCCCTATAGTTGTGGGTTATCATTCATACACATGCTCACTATACCACTCTTCTCATTACCATTTTTGTTCCTCTTTCTCGTTGTTGTGTCCTGGTATCCCTGTGACGAAGCAACCTATAGCTGGCTAGATGATGATGGATGTCCTCGCACCAGAGGGCCATAAGAATATCTCTCCATCGTTGGAGGAGCAAATTCCCCTCTTGAGCTATCGTGTCCCTTGTCAAACTTCCCGGTGAATCTGTAAGTTGTCATTATGATCACCAAGTTACTGATGAGGTTTGAGCAACCCCAAAGCTCATTGTATGCAAAAAGTGACCACGATACGCTCATGGTATAAGGAACAAAAATCACAAGTTAACACTCCGTGTTATAACAATTGACTTATGACGATATTATCTCAAAGTATAACAAACAAGTTTGGGTCAATTCAATATGATTGTTCTTCTAACGTCATACTCTCAATGTTGTTTTGAGACTATCGTTACACTTAACGATATTTTAATATCCGGAGAACATGATCACCAACAACACTTGAGATAGTCTCAGAGGCGGGGCTAGGAATCTTATTTTACCATTTATCGTTCTACACGTGCATACGGGTTGTGCACCGAATCGCATATTCTAGGATCATATCAGTTATAGCATAGAATATAAACTCTAAATTATGAAGGCAAAAATATAATAATACAATATTATTGCCTCTAGGGAATACTTCCAATGGATACAGCTCACTTCGGGTTTTGTGAAGTATCATGAAGCAAAGGGAATAGCACACGATAACCAAAGGTTCACTCGAATGTCGTTCATGTACTCGCAGGGATTGATATAGACGTCCACGGTTCTGCTATCGGTCATTGAACAAAGGGGTTTTGTTCATGTCTATGTTTTACCAGACCTACATGGTTAAAAGCTTACGGTAATCACAATCTGCTGAGTGTTAATGGGACTGGGGTGACAAGGAATTATTTATAAAATAGTTTCGTTAATATTTGAAATAGTTTCATGAGGAACCGAAAGCGTTTCAGGGTCACCTGAAGGGTTTCAGAGTTTATCGGGCAATACCGGGTATTACCGATAAATAATATATAGGTGGAAAATATTTCCGGTGATGTTAAATTAATATTAAAAGGCTCTAGTAATTGATAGGAGGCTTTTATATTTAATTTAATATCAACGAGCCTTAAAAGGCCAAACGGTGGAAGGAGTATTGGGCCACAAGGGCCCAATATAGATGGCGCCCCCTCTCCCATGGAAAGAAGGGAGGAGAGGCCAAATCGGAGGGATTTTCCCCCTCCTTGGCCGGCACAAGGGGGAAGGTTCCGTTCCCCCTTGTGGTGCCCTCCCCTCTTCCCCAACATATATATACTAGAGGATTTGGTGCTTTTTCTACACACAAGTTTTGGAACCTCCTCCAGTTCTCTAGTTCTAGTTGTAGTTGGTCCTAGTTGATCAATCAGAGCTTGACCTAGATCCTCTAATCCTCGTAATTAGAAGCCCAGCGTGGTTCTAATCTTCTCCCTCTAATTCTTCGGCAACAATTAGCTCTGGACAATGAAGTGCCACCAGATCGTGAAGACCGTATGCTTGTAACTCATAGAGAGGGGCTTTCGGTGTCCTATTCGAGGGACTATTCATGGATGGTTCGCGGGATCATTCATCTACAGTTTGAGGGACTCCAAATACAATCTACACTGACTCGTCTTCTTCCACTGTAACTCGGAGTCCGTAACGACCGAATACAAATCGTTAATGCACCTTCATATTGTTCCTGGGTGATCATACAAAGTTTTTTTTGTTTTCTACTACATTTTCCAACACCCGTGACATAGTCACCCGTGTCTGGACAGACAATAGTGGATGATGTCACATCGAGAGGGCCCTAAGAATATCTCTCCATTATCGGAGGAGCAAATTCCAGTCTCGAGCTATCTAGTTCCTTGTCAAACTTTTCGATGAACCTGCAAGTTGTCGTTATGATCACCGTGTTACATATGGCGTTTGAGCAACCCCAAAATCCACCATACGGTAAGAAGTGACTACATTACTCTCATGGTCTAAGGAACTAAAACACACGTTAACACTCCATACTATAACAATTGATTTCCGATGATATTATCTCAAAGTATAACAAACAAGGTTGGGTCAATTCAATATGATCGTTATTCTAACATCATACTCTCAATGTTGCTTTAGGACAAACGTTACACTTAATGATATCCTAAGATCAATAAAACATGATCAACAACAACATTTGACCCAGTCTTAGAGGTGAGACTAGGAATCTTATTTTGTCATTTATCATTCCACACTTGCATATGAGTTTTCCATTGAATCGCACATTCAAGGTGTTGGGAACGTAGTAATTCAAAAAACTTCCTACGGTCATGCAAGATCTATCTAGGAGATGCATAGCAAACGAGACGGGAGAGTGTGTCCACGTACCCTCATAGACCGAAAGCGGAAGCGTTTAGTAACGCGGTTGATGTAGTCGAACGTCTTCACGATCCAACCGATCCAAGTACCGAACGTACGACACCTCCGTGTTCAGCACACGTTCAGCACGATACCATCCCTCGAGCTCTTGATCCAGTAGAGGGTTGAGGGAGAGTTCCGTCAGCACGAAGTCATGGCGACGGTGTTCATGAAGTTACCGGCGTAGGGCTTCGCCTAAGCACTACGACGATATGACCGAGGTGTTAAACTGTGGAGGGGGCACCGCACACGGCTAAGAGATTGATTGGGGTACTGTCGGTGTCAAAACCGGCGGATCTCGGGTAGGGGATCCCAAACTATGCGTCTAGGCGGATGGTAATAGGAGACAAGGGACACGATGTTTTTAGCCAGGTCCGGGCCCTCTCGATGGAGGTAAAACCCTACTCCTGCTTGATTAATATTGATGATATGGGTAGTACAAGAGTAGATCTACCACGAGATCGGAGTGGCTAAACCCTAGAAGCTAGCCTATGGTATGATTGTTGTTCGTCTTACGGACTAAAACTCTCCGGTTTATATAGACACCGGAGAGGGCTAGGGTTACACAGAGTCGGTTACAATGGGAGGAGATCTTCATATCGTATCGCCAAGCTTGCCTTCCACGCCAAGGAAAGTCCCATCCGGAAACGGGACGGAGTCTTCAATCTTGTATCTTCATAGTCCGGGAGTCCGGCCAAAGGTCTTAGTCCGGTCATCCGGACACCCCCTAATCCAGGACTCCCTCAGTAGCCCCTGAACCAGGCTTCAATCGAGTCCGGCGTGCAAGTTGTCTTTGGCATTGCAAGGCGGGTTCCTCCTCCGAATATTTCATAGAAGATGTAGAACACCAGGGTAGTGTCCGGCTCTGCAAAATAAGTTCCACATTCCACCGTAGAGAGAATAATATTTGCGTTAATCGGATCTGCTGGCGTATTCCGCGGCGTGACATCATGCCACGGCCAGGATTTTATTCATTTTATTGTTCCACCTCAGCGCGTTTAGCGAGGCGGTTTCCTTGGCACGTCTTGTCAAAGCAAAGATCGTGTCCCCTTATTCCGGGATTCTCATCAATACGGGTGTGGGTAACCCAACCGCGCCATTAACCGCGGCGCTTGGGAGATAAGCGGGTTTTATTAGGCCGGTGGGGGGCTCGTAGTTTTGGCCGCCCATATAAGGGGATAAGAATCCGCCCTTTCCATTCATGCCTTCTTCCTCTTCTGCTTATCCGTCCCTGCGCGCTCGAGCTCCAGCGCCCAAGCCCGCACTTCCCACCTCAACCTTCTCCAACCATGTCCGGAGCGGGAGGTAGATGGATGGCCTCCTCCGTCACGGAGGGGCAAATCAAAAAACTGAGGAAGGCCGGGTACTTGTCTAACGACATCGCGCACCGGCTTCCAGATGTGGGGTAACTCATCCCCACCCCCAGGCCCCATGAGAGGGTTGTTTTTCTTCCCCATTTCCTCCGCGGACTAGGTTTTCCTCTTCACCCGTTCGTCTAGGGGCTCATGTTCTACTACGGCCTGGACTTCCACGATCTGGCCCCGAACTTCATTCTCAATATCTCGGCATTTATCGTCGTGTGTGAGGCCTTCTTCTGCATCCAGCCCCACTTTGGCCTATGGCTGAAGATCTTCAGCGTCAAGCCGAAGGTTGTGAAAGGGTGACAAGCGGAATGCAGAGGTGCCATGGTGGGCAAAATAGCCAACGTCACCTGGCTCGAGGGTGCCTTCGTGGAAACCATCAAAGGGTGGCAATCGGGGTGGTTTTATATCATCGAGCCGCGTGACCCTAAGTGGGCAGCGGCCCCCGAATATCGATCCGGCTTCCCCACCCGGCTCACATCTTGGAAAGAGACGGGCCTATCGTGGGGCAATCCGGAAGAGGTGACTGGACTCCAAACCTGCGTCCGAGACCTGGTGACCAAGAAGGTCAAGCTTGTCAACGTGGTCCAGGTCATGCTCTTCCGCCGGATCCTCCCGTGTCAACGACGGGACTTCAATTTGTGGGGGTTCGACCCGGCCCAGCACCAGACTCTATCCCGGCTCTTCAAAACGAAGCACGAGGACGCCTGGAAGGTGCTTTTCAAGAGTTCTGAGGTCTCCCCTCCCATCACCGAGGATCGCGGATTCTGCGCCAAACGTCAAGCCTCCGAAGTAAGCTTACATTTAGTCCCTTATGGGATACCCGAATTTCATAGTGTGACTTTATGTGGGATCTAAACTCTCGTTCCTTTGACAGGACTGGAAGAGGACATCCGGACAGTTTGACTGTCCATCCCCTTTGCCCGAAGGCCCAGCAGACACACACATAGCGAAGCTACTGGTTCCGGCACCTCACGTGGTGCCGGAGAAGAAGGCCAAGGAGAAGGCCACGGGGACCTGAAAGAGTTCCCGGCGCCCGGTGTCGTCGGATTTGCCCGACGACCCCAACGCACCCTCCGCCTCCGAAGACGAGGAGGAGGAAGAAGAAGAAGATGCCTCTCCCCCTCCAATGGGGGGAGGAAAGAAAAGAAAGGTCGCCCCAACTGGGGAAGCCGGAGGGTCCAAGAAGGGGAAGACCCTTCTGCCGGACTACGCCCCCGACGCCGAAGACGGCGGGGGGGAATGGCCATCCAGGGTCAAGCCCCTGGAAAAATCGTAAGTGTCCGGCTACCCGAATGACTTATTGCACTCCTTTATTATTCGATAGCTTCTAACGCTGAATCTAATCATGCAGTCCGCCCAGAGCTCAGCTTGGCGATTCGTCGAGCGGCTCTCTGAATTCGTCGGACGTGAATAGCGCTTCACTTCCGACGGCCTCCTCCCCTCTCCCTACAGACGACGCTGAGGTGGAGTCCCGTAGGGGACAAAACCAGGAGGAGGTGGTCCTAGAGGCGCCACAAGGAGACCTTCCGGACTCCGGGCCCAAAGGGGGTAAAGGCCCGGAGGGATCTAAGTCCGGCCCCGGGCCGGACACTGCTCCGGAACCATCTGCGGTTCCAGAGTCCGACATGCGGCGCCTTCATAAGAAGGGAAATCCTACAACGCCGGCGACTTCCGTCCATCTGGAGGCGCCGGACAATTTGCTGGAGGCGCTTAACGGCGCCTCCATCGACGAGGAACACCGCACTGTTATGAGTGCGGTGATTCAGAAGGTTTAGTCCGCCAAGAGCGGGCTGACGGAAGCATGTACAAGTCTGTTAACGGGCTTTGAGGTATGTGTTCAAAAACATATATATATATATATATATATATATATATATAATATTACCGCATAGACAGTAGCCCCTGATGCTCAGTTCGGTGTTCGGAAAGAAAAGCCGAGCTGAGGATCTAAAAAGATATACGCAGGAGTCTAATAGAAATATGTCAATATGGGAATGCAGGCTGCGCTGCTGACCTCTGCCGCACTGACTGCGGAGGTCAATGCATTGAAGGAAAGCCTCGAGCGGTCCGAGAGCGAGCTCGGCCGTGCCAAGAAGTAGCTCGAGGATAAAGAGGGTACATAGTACCTCCTGTAAATGTATATAGAAATACTTGGTTGCAAAATAAGAACAGGACCAACATTAATGTTGCAGGAGCCACGACCGAGGTGGCGACCCTGAAAGAGGCGGTCTCCGAGGCCGAAAAGAGTGCGGCCTTGGAGCGCACCGAGCGAGAGAAGCAAGAGGCGCGGGTGGCGGAGGTGTGGCAAGAGCTCCAGACTCTCGTGGAAAAACACGAGAGTTTGGAGCGTGACTCGAAGACTCGAGAGTCCGAGCTTGCCTTGGCTCTTGAGAGTGCCAAGACCGCTAAGGCCGAAGCCCAGAAGGCCCTTTAGGAGATCGAGGCGATGAAGAAGATAGCGGCGGGTAAGGAATTCTTTATGCAAAGCAACAATATAAAAGTTAATTATCTGCTACTTACCCAAATCCGGAGCTCTCCAGGAGCGTTCGCTGATCTGCCTTGTAGTGTGTCTGATGCCGCCGCATACTATCGAGCCGAAGAGGGGAGCTCGACGGAAAAGGTGTTCTGGTCTCAGTATGCCGAGGCCGAACATCCGGTGCCCCTGAGCGACCATCTGAAGCAGCTGGTCGAGCTCCACAAGGTGGCCGAACAGGCCATGAAGGGCTTCATAGCTCGGCTGTGGCCTGGAGAAGTCATGCCTAGGAGCTACTTCGGTCTGGTGCGGCGGCTGGTGGATGCGTGTCCGTGGATTGAGGTCGTCAAGCGCTCCATTTGTATTCAAGGTGCCCGTCGGGCCCTTGCCCGTGCTAAGGTGCACTGGGGCAAGCTAGATGCGGAGAAGTTGTTGACGGACGCGCCACCGCCGGGCAAGGAGTATCGTACGCCCGAGATGTATTATAATGGCGTTCTGAAGGGTGCCCGCCGTATAGCGGACGAGTGCTCCAAAGATGTAATTTTTGAGTAGACTCGCATTTGTTATCCTATACGCTGAAGCTTTGTTCATATGCGTTAAGCAACGCTTGTTAATTTAAAATATTACCTTCTGTGCGGCCGTTTATCAAATCTGAGAGATGCAAGTCGTCGACTTTGACCCCCATGCCATGAGTGCTGGGGTGTTCAGGATAAACCTGAGCGCTCTTGTTCCCATTCTTGGGTCCATCTAGGGAGGCGTTCAGCATAACGAACCAGGCCGTCGGACTTATAATGCTTTATCACTCTCACTTAGCCATAGAATTCTATAATTTTAAATTTCGGCGAAGCCCCTAGTATTCGGAAGACCGAGTTCGGGGCGCTATCCACGCCTAGGCTGGGTAAGTACGGTTCCTCGCTCGAAGTGGCATAAGTCTTTAAGGACTCGAAGAAACCTCGCGAACAGCGACCGGTCTCTCGCACTATCATGACAGTCAGTTTTAGCTTTCTCTACTGAGGTGTTAACCCAGCTCAACTGGGGCACAATCGCAGTAGTTCTCCCAGCGCTACCTTACCCAACAATGCGGAATGTAAGGTACCAAAACATGGGAGCCGGGAAAACCCAACTATTGACCAAAGACATGATTCAGAGCCGATGCATATAGTGCTATAAGTTCAGAGTGCCGCACTCGTGAGAGTGTTCGGTCTTCTCACACCATGTTATGGGGTGTTGTAAGCCCCTGGTGTATTGTCCGCACCAAAGTGTACGGTTGCAGAATGTCATGACTGAACATATTTGTATATAAAAATAGATAAGTACAATAATAGGTAAGAGCTATATATTGTTTATTAAAAAAGGGCTGCTGCGAAAGCAGAACGATACAAGAAGTGCAGTAAGCAAGAGATGGGAGTATTTGACATATTCCCCTCCAGGGGCAAGCTGCGGGATTGTAAGTAAAACAGCTATTAAACTCGTTATAGAGACCACCTGGACTTTTGTCGTGGCTTGCTCCCTCCCTGGCTGTTGCATCGTGGGTTCGGCGAGTGTATTGCCGGACAGGCCTTCCGAATAGTTGGGTCCTGAAAGTGTATAAAAAGGAAAACGGCGAAATAGGGAGCCCCTTAGTGCGGTTGAGCCGCATTCTGGGTGTGCCGTTGTTGTGCCCCTCCCCTTATGCCCATGGTATCTCTAAGGCGTAATTATGTACGCGTGGTACCAGTATCGCCGTTTGGCGGGGGCTGGGGTTGGGGCCGCACTGCTATGCTTGCTCGGAACGTGCCAGCCGGATTTGTTGTAGGTTACTTCGGGCTCGCTTGACGTTGTCCGGGCATTTGATGCCTGGATTGGAGAACTGCCTTGAGAGGCTACTATGTACTTCCGCCGCCAGGGCCGCCGTGTGCTCCTCCGTTTGGAGAGAGCGTTCGTTGTTTCCGTTTACCGTGATGACTCCACGAGGTCCTGGCATCTTGAGCTTGAGATATGCATAGTGCGGCACCGCATTGAACTTTGCAAATGCGGTTCATCCAAGCAGGGCGTGATAGCCGCTGCGGAATGGGACTATGTCGAAGATTAACTCCTCGCTCTGGAAGTTATCCGGGGATCCGAAGACCACTTCGAGTGTAACCGAGCCTGTACAGCTGGCTTCTACCCCTGGTATGACACCTTTGAAGGTTGTCTTTGTGGGTTTAATCCTTGAAGGATCGATGCCCATTTTTCGCACTGTGTCCTGGTAAAGCAGGTTTAGGCCACTACCACCATCCATTAGGACTCTGGTAAGGTGAAATCCGTCGATAATTGGGTCTAGGACCAGTGGGGCGAATCTACCGTGACGGATGCTGGTGGGATGGTCCCTTCGATCGAAGGTGATCGAGCAGGAGGACCATGGGTTGAACTTTGGGGCGGCTGGCTCCAGCGCATAGACATCCTTGAGAGCATGCTTCCGCTTCCTTTTGGGGATGTGGGTTGCGTATATCATGTTCACCGTCCGAACTTGCGGGGGAAACTCCTCGTCGTCGCTATGTAGCCCCTTGTCTCTGGTCTCGGCACTTAACTTGCCTGCCTGCTTGAACACCCAACAATCCCTGTTGGTGTGATTGGCTGGCTGTTCGGGGGTGCCGTGTATCTGGCACGAGCGATCGAGTATCCGGTCTAAGCTGGATGGGCCCTGAGGGTTTCTTTCGAATGGCTTCTTCCGCTGACCCGGTTTAGAGCCTTTGAATCCGGCATTGACTGGCGTATCTTTAGTATTGTCACCGTTAATGCGGTGCTTATTGTTGTTGCGATGTGACCTGCCGTTGTTATCCTTGGTATCCGAATTGCCGGGGCTCTTGGTTATGTTATTGTTGCGAGCTAGCCAGCTGTCTTCTCCCGCACAGAAGCGGTTCATGAGTGTCGTGAGGGCTGCCATAGATTTCGGCTTTTCCTGTCCTAGGTGTCGGGAAAGCCATTCGTCTCGGATGTTATGCTTGAAGGCTGCAAGGGCCTCGGCGTCCGGACAATCGACTATTTGGTTTTTCTTGGTTAGGAACCGTGTCCAGAATTGTCTGGCCGATTCCTCTGGCTGCTGGATTATGTGGCTTAGGTCATCGGCGTCTGGTGGTCGCACATACGTGCCCTGGAAGTTGTCAAGGAATGCGGATTCCAGGTCCTCCCAACAACTAATTGACTCTACTGGCAGGCTATTGAGCCAATGTCGAGCTGGTCCTTTAAGCTTGAGCGGGAGGTATTTGATGGCGTGTAGATCATCACCACGGGCCATGTGGATATGAAGGAGATAATCCTCGATCCATACCGCAGGATCTGTTGTGTCATCGTATGATTCGATGTTTATGGGTTTGAAGCCCTCGGGGATTTGATGATCCATTACTTCGTCTATGAAGCATAGTGGGTGTGCGGCGCCCCTGTACTGGGCTATATCACGACGCAGCTCGGACGAGCTTGGTCTGTTGTATTCGGTCGGGCCATACCTATTATGTCCGGCGTGACCGCTAGCGTCACGTGAAGCGGGGCGCCCATGCGATCCGTAGATCGATCTTGTTTGCCTTGCCTTATTCTCCAAGATGTCTCGCAGGTCTGTTGCGTTTCCCCGTACTCTGGTATGTTTTGAGCGGTGTCGGGGTGCGGCTTGGGTTGAGGGCCTGATGGCCTCTCTATCGCGGCCACGGGGTGGCCGATCGGGTGCATCGTACGCTGGTGATGTAGGTTTAGTTGCTTCCTCCTCAAGTTGGGGTAGCAGCCTGCACTTTGGGTAGCTCTTGGATGGGCGTTCTAGTTTATACTCTTCGGCCGCCAGGACTTCAGTCCATCTGTCGGCTAGCAAGTCTTGGTCAGCTCTAAGCTGCTGCTGTTTCTTCTTGAGGCTGCTTGCCGTGGCTACGAGCCTGCGTTTGAAACGCTCTTGTTCGACGGGATCCTCTAGCACGATGAATTCGTCGTCGTCGAGGCTTGCCTCGTCTTCGGAGGGGGGGCATGTAATTTTCGTCCTCATCCTCCTGCACTGAATCCTGCTGGAGGGGGTTGTCTTCGGCACTGTCCGGCGTGTTGTTATCTCCGGTGCCGGAATCGCCGTTTTTGCTTTGGCGGGACTTAGAGCGGCGCCGCTGACGTCGGCGCTTGGGTTGCTTCTTGGAGGGATCATCCTCCGTTTTCTCCTCGCCATCCCCCGCTTTAGGGGTGTCCACCATGTATATGTCATATGACGAGGTGGCTTTCCAGTTCCCTATAGGTGCTGGTTCTTGATCGTCTCCTTCATCGGCGTCCATGCCGTCGATGTCTTCGGAGTCAAAGTCGAGCATGTCGGTTAAATCGTCGATAGTGGCTACGAAGTGGTGGTGGGTGGGCTTCGAATTTCTTCGTCGTCCGCATCCCAACCGTGTTGGCCGTAGTTCGGCCAGGGCTCTCCTGACAAAGAGAGAGACTTTAATGAATTCAGGATATTGTTGAAAGGCGAGTGCTGAAAGACGTCCGCGGCGGTGAACTCCATGACCAGAGCCCAATCGGTCTTAATCGGAAGAGGTGCGGGATTTACGAAGTCCGGATCGGAGTCCGGTACCTTGGAGTCACCGGCCTTGCGAGGGACTAGGTTGGTATCCGGCTCTATCGCCATAGAGGTTGCAGTTTCCGGGGCGGCGTCCAACCGTCCGTCCCCGACTGGCGCAGTGGGCTCCGAGCTAATGGTCGGAGCGGACACCTGAGCGATGCTCTGGGTGTTGTCCAATGACAGAGCTAAATCATGCCCATCGTGACAGTGCGGCGCGCCCGGTCGTGGCTCGAATCCGTCGAAGATCAAGTCCCCGTGGATGTCGGCCGTGTAGTTTAAGCTTCCAAACCTGACCTGATGGCCAGGGGCGTAGCTTTCGATCTGCTCCAGATGGCCGAACGAGTCGGCCCGCAGTGCAAAGCCGCCGAATACGAAGATCTGTCCGGGGAGAAAAGTCTCATCCCGGACCGCATCGCGATTGATGAGCGAAGAAGCCATCGGGCCTAAAGGCGACGACATAGAGGAACTCTCAATGAAAGCACCAATGTCGGTGTCAAAACCGGCGGATCTCGGGTAGGGGGTCCCGAACTGTGCGTCTTGGCGGATGGTAACAGGAGACAAGGGACACGATGTTTTTACCCAGGTTCGGGCCCTCTCGATGAAGGTAAAACCCTACTCCTTCTTGATTAATATTGATGATATGGGTAGTACAAGAGTAGATCTACCACGAGATCGGAGTGGCTAAACCCTAGAAGCTAGCCTATGGTATGATTGTTGTTCGTCCTACGGACTAAAACTCTCCAGATTATATAGACACCGGAGAGGGCTAGGGTTACACAGAGTCGGTTATAATGGGAGGAGATCTTCATATCATATCGCCAAGCTTGCCTTCCACGCCAAGGAAAGTACCATCCGGACACGGGACGGAGTCTTCAATCTTGTATCTTCATAGTCCGGGAGTCCGGCCAAAGGTCTTAGTCCGGCCATCCGGACACCCCCTAATCCAGGACTCCCTCAGGTACCCCTGCCAACGTATATAAAGGAGGGAGAGGAGGAGGTCGGCGGCAAGGAGGGGCACGCCATAGGGGGAGTCCAACTAGGATTCCCAATCCTAGTTGGAGTCTCCTTCCTTTTTCCAAGATGGGGAGAGAGGGAAAGAGGAGGAGAGGGAGAATGAAAGAGGGGGCGCCGCTCCCTCCCTAGTGCAATTCGGACTTACCATGGGGGGCACCTTTGCGGCCCTCCTCTCCTTTCCACTAAGGCCCATGAAGGCCCATTACTTCCCCCGGGGGTTCCGGTAACCCCCGGTACTCCAAAAATGTCCGAACTCTTTCGAAACCTTTCCGGTGTCCGAACATAGCCTTCCAATATATCAATTTTTATGTCTCGACCATTTCGAGACTCCTCACTATGTCCATGATCTCAGCTAGGACTCCGAACAAACTTCGGTCATCAAAAACACATAACTCTTAATACAAATCATCATCGAACGTTAAGCGTGCGGACCCTACGGGTTCGAGAACTATGTAGACATGATCGAGAGACATCTCCGATCAATAACCAATAGCGGAACCTAGATGCTCATATTGGCTCCTACATATTCTACGAAGATCTTTATCGGTCAAACCGCACAACAACATACGTTGTTCCCTTTGTCATCGGTATGTTACTTGCCCGAGATTTGATCGTCGGTATCATCATACCTAGTTCAATCTCATTATTCGCAAGTCTCTTTACTCGTTACATAATGCTTCATCCCGCAACTAACTTATTAGTCACATTGCTTGCAAGGCTTATAGTGATGAGCATTACCGAGAGGGCCCAAAGATACCTCTCCGATACACGGAGTGACAAATCCTAATCTTGATCTATGCCAACCCAGCAAACACCTTCAGAGACACCTGTAGAGCATCTTTATAATTACCCAGTTACGTTGTGACGTTTGATAGCACACAAGGTGTTCCTCCGGTATTCGGGAGTTGCATAATCTCATAGTCTGAGGAACATGTATAAGTCATGAAGAAAGCAGTAGCAATAAAACTGTAACGGTCATAATGCTAAGCTAACAGATGGGTCTTGTCCATCATATCATTCTCTAATGATATGATCCCGTTCATCAAATGACAACACATGTCTATGGTTAGGAAATATAACCATCTTTGATTAACGAGCTAGTCAAGTAGAGGCATACTAGGGACACTCTGTTTTGTCTATGTATTCACACATGTACTAAGTTTCCGGTTAATACAATTCTAGCATCAATAATAAATATTTATCATGATATAAGGAAATATAAATAACAACTTTATTATTGCCTCTAGGGCATATTTCCTTCACAAGGATCATAGCAGTTATAACATAGAATATAAACTCTTAATTATGAATATGGAAATATAATAATACAATATTATTCCCTCTAGGGTATTATTTCCAACACATGACATTTATCAAGGCGATGAACGTTAAGTTAATGAATCATGGTGAAAGTAACCTGACGATATTCATGTGTGTCCTGGAGAGAGTTTTAATCACTACAAGAAGTATTACTGCCTTGTCCTTATCACAATTAAGGATTGGGCCACTTGCTACACCTTGCTACTTTTGTTACTTGTTACCGATTATATTACTATCAAACCATATATCAAAACTATCTTACAACACTTGCAGTGAAATCCTTGCCAAAAACTGCCTATCAATTCCTTTGGCTCCTCATTGGGTTCGACACTCATACTTATCGAAAAGACTATGATTTGTTCCCCTATACTTATGCATCATCGATAATCGACATTTCAAGCAAATTCCTATTGGAGGCCATGCTCGATAGGATCGTCCTACACGACCGTGGTACTCATGTGACATGCTTCAAAATGGTAAGTGTGTGGCAACTGTTGAGTTTTTCCCTACGCTAGGGGATCAATGGAGTGGGTATCACGGTCAAGCCACCGGCCAGACAGAATGGCAGTTGCGGTGAATAGCGCGGCGGTTGACTCACACATGCACCGCTTACTCGCCTACCTTATCCTCTCATGTGGGGCATCTCCCTTCTCGACCCTGCTTCCTCTGTATCCCTTTTCTCTCTCGCTCCTCTCCCTCTCCTTTGATCCATGGCCACGACAAGCCTCGACAATTTGTGATGGGGAGGCGAGGTGAGGCGCGACATGAGCCACCACGCATCTGGTTGATGTGCGATCGCGCGCATAACGAGCCCTCCCTCCCAACCCCCTATCTTGACACAGGAGCAAGGAGGGGAGGGGATACAGGAGTAAGCTTGCAGACGCAACTTCGCATGAGCATGGCGAGACGCGGTGTTGCGACCATCTGTTTGGAGATGCTGGGACCGCGTCGTCTTTTGCTGCAACTAACATCGATGCATGTTGGAACTAGAGTCTCGGCTTCACCATGGTCGACACTGCAGCGTGCTGGAACCGCACCCTGATTTTGCTTCAACTGCCCCTCTACAGCTGCGATGGTGTGCGGCCGTTTGCTGGAACCGGCACTATGTGGAGATAACCAACAGCGTCTGGTGCTAATACCAACAGAGCGCAGCGGGGGATCCCGATACTTTTGCTGGAACCACACCTCTGTTTTGCTGGAATCGGCAACACGGACAGCTGCAACCGGCAATTATTTTTGCTGTGACTGGGAAGCTGCATCATTGGCTTTTGCTGGAACTGGCAACACGGGTAGCTGCGACCGACAATTTTTTGCTACAACTGATGATAGGACAAGCATGATGGGGAGTTGCATCGGTTTTTTTCCGACAACAGCGAGCTACAAACGACGAAGAAGGTGGGCCATGGTCGGGGGGTGAGACTGTGAGCTGTGCCCGACGAAGGAGTTTGCTGCGACCCGCAATAAGGGCATGTACAATGGTGCTATCTTAGGAGTGCCACGTTGGATAGATGATGAGGTGGAGGAGAGAGAACTCATAAGAAAAGGCTTGTCTTCTCTTATTTAAGAGAAGACAAGAGGTGATCTCTTAGCACAATATGTCTCACCACATTTTTAGGAATTGCTAATTATTGAAGATAAGGCTAAGAGATGAACCATTGTAGATAAATTTTTTTGTCATCTCTAAATCACATGCAAAACTTAAGATAAGACTATCTTATCAACCATTGTACATGCCCTAAAGAAGCTTTCAGCAAACAACACTGCGGCATCGGTGCCGGTGAGCCTCGACGATGTGCGGCAAGGAGGTGAGGACGGTGGCGAGTGGACCGCGGAGACGAGCGACCACGCGGCGCATTGTACATGCGACGACTATGAGATTTGGGGGGAAATGGATCGAGGAACGGTTGCTCGGGAGGGAGAGGCCCGATCCAATGGTGCGTGGGTCATACGGCCGCGCGGGGACCGGCGCTGGCCTTTTTTTCAAATAAAATATACGTTGTATTTTCTGATCTACAACAACACATGTGTGTGCGCCATGAAGGCCTTCCCGTCAAAATAAATAAATACAGCTCCGTTTTCCTCCTGTCCCTTGCGCTAGAACCCTAGCCGCCGCCATGAGACCAATCTTCCAGCGCCGTCCTCCGGCGGCTCCCCTCCGCCGACGACCTCGGTCGTCAGTGGTGAGGGGGGCCGCCGGATCCACGCGTGTGGATCGTTTTTACTCTCTCGTAGTTTAGATTTTTAGGTTGTTCATCGTCTTCGTTTCGGCGGCAATGATGACAACGCTGAATAAAGATTCTTTGGATCCTTCCTTGACAAGGCCATCGGTCCTATGGTTGGGGATGGATTTGGAAACCAGTCTGTTCAAGCAAGGATGGTGTGGCGGCGGCGGCATCCTCGTGGTGGACATGTGTCCTCGGGCTCCGCCGTTGCGACGGCGTTTGCTCCAGCGTCGACGCGGAGCTTGGGAGGTAGTCCAGGAGCGGATGCAGATTGTGGTCTGCATCGACGACATCTGGAAGACGGAACATGTGTTGGGTTCGTGGTTCGTGGATGGCAGGTATGGTTTTCTTCCGCGACGTCTTAGTCGCGGTGGGGTGCCAGATCTGGAGTTTGATCGCGTGTCCGGGGTGTTGCCCCGGTCTGATTCGTTCAACGGTAAGGGCTTCACTTTTGGCGAGCCACCTTGGAGGTCCGCAAAGCTGCATATCGGCGATGGAGCCGCATCGAGCTCGGGTGAGGAGGTGATCCATCATTCTTTTCTTCGGTGGCTGCTATCGTGGTGCCGGAGGTAGGTGATGGGCATTGGTGTCAAGCTCAGAGATGTTCTGCTAGCTTTTCAGTTTTGTCATGTCGGTCCTTACGTGACTTGTATTTTAATCTTTATGATATGAATGAGACACGTATTACCATGAAAAAAAAATACAATAGCACATGTCTGTGCATGTAATCTTTGAGTAAATTTTGGCGCTCGAGTCTTTGGTTTCCTCGCAAAACTTTTCTTCGGGTGCTCTAGTACTTCGCCGCCGACCGCGAGACGAGACCACGCCGCCCACCCACTCGCCGCGGCAGTCGCCCTGTCCCCCATCGCCTCTAGCTAGCAGCCCAGCACAGACCATTCACAACTCCTTCCTCCGCTCAAGCTCCCCTTCCCCGCCGCGGCGCCCTCGTCGCCCATGGCGTCTAGCTAGCAGTCCACCAGAGACCACTCACAACCCCTACGGCCGCGTCGCCGCCAAGCTCCCCCCCAGCTCTTTCAGGGTGCTAGTGGTCGCCCTGCGGCCGGACCCGATTAGCGCCGACGGTGGATCTTTGGCTGCTCTTGTGGCAGAGCGCGCCGCGCAGACAAGGTGCTCGACGAATTGCCTGCTTGTTCTGGCTTCTGAGCTGAAGAATGCAGCGATGCTGCCGGGTCATTGTGTCGCAGCCGCCTGTGCTCCGGCCACATCAAGGGAACCGCGCCGCGTCATGGTTCTGCACTGCAGGCTTCGAGCTGCCTGAATGGTTCAGGAACCCAAAGAAGGACGGGGACTCCTTTGATGATGATGACCATGACGAATTTGTGCTCCCGATCAGGTCCAATCCCGTGGAGGAACGTATCCATGGAGGCAGCTCCAAGCCTCTGTCGATCCGCCCCGAGGCTGCTTCCCACGAGGACGCCGAGTTCGAGGCTGATTTCGACGAAGCCAGCAGGATCCTGACCTCTTGCTTTGCGTCTCCGGAGGCCATCGTGATAGCCATGGACTGCTGCCCTGTCAGGGTATCAGACCGCATGGTCGACAAGATCCTAAGGAGGTTTGGCAGCGATTGGGTGGCTGCGTTCGGGTTCTTTATGTGGGCCGGTGCTCAGGAAGGCTACTGCCACTCTGCTGATTCATACAACTCGATGGTTGACATACTAGGAAAGTTCAAGCAGTTTGATTTGATGTGGGGCTTGATCACTCAGATGGATGAGATTGGTGGTTTGGTGTCGCTGGCAACGATGACAAAGGTGATGAGGAGGCTCGCTGGGGCCAGCCGGTGGACCGATGCCATAGATGCCTTCAACAAAATGGACCGGTTTGGTGTTGTGAAAGACACCACAGCTATGAATGTGCTCCTAGACACGCTGTGCAAGGAGAGGAGCGTGAAGCGTGCGAGAGGTGCGTTCCAAGAGTTGAGGGGATCGGTACCTCCCGACGAGAGTAGTTTCAACACGTTGGTCCATGGGTGGTGCAAGGCGAGGATGATGAACGAAGCCCGTGATACGATGAAGGAGATGGAGGAACATGGCTTCAAGCCTTCAGTGATAACTTACACCAGCCTGATAGAAGCATACTGCATGGAGAAAGATTTTCAGACGGCTTACGCCATCCTAAACGAGATGCGTTCGAAAGGATGCCCTCCAAATGTTATCACATACACGATCGTGATGCACGCTCTAGGGAAGGATGGAAGAACGCAAGAAGCTTTGGATATATTTGACAAGGTGAGGTGCGATGGTTGTGCCCCAGACGCTTCCTTCTACAACTCTCTCATCTACATACTCAGCAGAGCAGGGAGACTGGAGGATGCAAACTCCATCGTCGATAAGATGTCCAGCACTGGAGTTCCCCCCACTGTTGCTACCTTCAACACCCTAATTTCTGCTGCCTGTGACCACTCCCAGGCAGAGAATGCCCTGAAGATGCTGGTTAGGATGGAGGAGCAGTCATGCAAGCCTGACATCAAGACGTACACCCCATTGCTGAAGCTGTGCTGCAAAAGGCAATGGATAAAGGTACTTCGGTTCCTCATATGCCACATGTTTAGAAAGGACATCACTCCTGATTTCAGCACCTATACCTTGTTGGTAACCTGGCTGTGCCGAAACGGGAAGCCCGCCCAGTCTTGCCTGTTTTTGGAGGAGATGGTGCTGAAGGGTTTTACGCCGAAGAAAGAAACGTTTGATCTTGTGACAGAGAAGCTTGATAAGGCGAATCTCCATTCAGCAAAGAAAAAGATTCAACTTCTCACCCTGCGGGCAGCTGCTGTGAAGCACACTGGTTCCCCTTATTTGAACAAGGATGGTGCTGCTGGACAGCATAGTGACATACTGTCAAGCGCTTATGGCTACGAACCTTAGGACAAATGGGAAGGTACAAAATCAGTAATACAAGTTTGTCATTCAACCTATCCGTTCATCGAAATGGAAAATCTTTTTTACACTGTCATTGATCTGTTACAATTCTGTTGCTCTGCTACATTTAACTATATCCGCAACACCGGAAAAGACCTGTTACAATTCTGTTGCTCTGCTACATTTAACTATATCCGCAACACCGGAAAAGACGACCAGAAGTTCCATAGCAGTACGGACATTGGTCAAGTCCCTTACAAGCTGCCGATTTTATTCCTTTTCATCAACGTCTGCAATATAAAAAGTATGTGGAAGCGGTTCACCATGAAGCATTTTAGCATATATAAACAGTTTCCTGCAAGCCGGTGAACCATTTTAGCATATATAAACAGTTTCCTGCGAGCCGTACAGAGGTTGTTCACGAAAATGCAACTGGACATGCAAAATCAAATAGGACAGCATTCAGACTTCACAAAATCAGCAGCCTTATTTAAGCTCCCCTATTTCCAACAGTTGAGCAAACACATTAATGCCTTTCTGATACCATAGAGTTACACGCATGGAAATTGTCGTCATTGCATATACTCCCACCATTCCAAATTATATGAAGTTCTAGCTTTGTCCTAAGTCAAATTTTAATAAAGTTTACCATGTCTAAAGCAAAATGTGCTAATATTTACAACATCAAATATACATATAGTATGGAAACGTATTTTATGAGGAAACTACTGAAATTAATCGGTCAAACTTAAAGAAGTTCAACTTAGGACAAAGCTAGAACTTCAAATAATTTGGAACGGTGAACTGCAATATGACAAATGGTTCTTCATGCCTGCACCTTGTGTTTTTACTTGTAATGTATAATTCCATTTGTACTAGTTACAGAAAGTGCTACTGAAAGAGCTAGTACAAATCTGATGGATAGAGAATAATATTATGTGCTGCCACATTGACTACGTAAGGTCAACTTCAATGACGTTGAAAGGCGAGTCCAAGTAGATCTTCTGTCACACAGGTGTCATTTTATCGCTGCTTGCCGGTGATGACATTTCACATATCCAGAAGGAATAGTCAGATGCATGCCCTGGACATTTCCTCAAATATTGAGCAAATACGGCGAGGTACTGTTTCTTGAATCAGCCTCTATTTTGATCTTTCGTCAATTTCTCGAAAATACCCACGCCTGTTCATTAACCAGAAGATGGTTACATCAAGAAACAAATGTTCTAAAAAGAAGGGAAAACAATGATATTAAAATTAATCATCTAATGTAACAGCACTTTCTTGCGGAGGTAAAAGGATTTTTTTAGCAATAGTGCCTTTTTTAAGTTTTAACAAACAATATTATGTGGTCAAGTGCATTAGAGGCACACATCAAGAGAAAGGCATGAAAATATACTGTAATGGCAGCACATAGTGATAGAACAACAATTCTATACACATGATGCAGTATATCACTACCCCAAAACTTTTAATAACCTCTAGGAATTTAGTATAGTTATGTTTATGTCAAGACAGTGAATGCTTCCTCACACAAAACATAAAGGGGAAAGAAGGAAAGAATATGAGCCCATAAACAAGTACACACAACGCAAGTCGTAGCCACTCGAGAAAATCAACTGCGTTGGCCTAGAAAAAAAAAAGTTAAAGGTAAAATGCAAAAAAAGATGAAATACCAACAATGACTAAGTACATGTGGTTGTAGTAGATGCATGATAGATTATTCTATTTGTCACCATCCCTACTTAGTTGAAAGGGGGGTAATTGAGGCGCAGAATTATGGAAGTTACAGAAGGTTGAGAAATCTGTTTTTTAGCTAAACAAATTATAGCATATTGATTCATCTTTTAGAATGCAAATAATATATGGCATCTGAAGAGATATATCATACAATTGTGACGCATCATATTCTTGGCGCAATTTCCGTGGAGTATGCAAAAACCTTCTTTGTCCTTGTGGCTGCCATCCTGACCTCTCAAGGTATTCTTCAATCAACCTAACATTGCCAATTAGACCTTCAGATTATTTGTGAAAAATGAACTCTTTTTGTTTCTAACTCGAAAAAGAAGAACAAAGAGCTCACATGCTGCATATTGACTTTTGGGAAGCCGCCAATTCACGATCTGGGAAAGAGTCGTCAAATCTGTAGCTTAACCACACATACAACTCTAGGACCTGCAACGATCACAAATGCGATGCTGATTAATCTCATTTTAGAAACAGTTTAGAGACAGTGGCGTGCCAAAATGGAATCCAAATAATCACTGCAGAAACTAGGAACTCTCCAGAAGTAATGGTTGCCTGAAACGGCAAGTGTCTAGTCCAATATTTTTCCAAAAAAGCTCATCTTATATGCACATAGACCCAATGCAACAGAGTACTTGATAAAGCCCGCTGAATTATGTAATGATATGTTAGGCCCTATACAAAAGTATAAAATTATGGATCAATGAGAAATGAGTGCTAGCCCAGCATAGTATAGTCTCTAAGAAACTCTAGGCTCAGCACTTCAACCAATTATTAAGTGGTTTGCTTTAAGATAGTTTCTGTACCAACTGATACGTAATTTTAGTGTCAGGCCTCCAAAATCCCTACATGGGAAGTAGTTAAATCGACAGCATTTACTGATGACCTTTACATACCTTAATTTGAATGTCTCTAGCTTAGGACCGTATGGGATAATCCAGTTAATTAATATGACTATTTGAGGTGGTAGTCTACGCTATGGTATGTTGTACCATCCTTCGAACTCCCAAGTTTGATTTTTAACTTGGAAGTTTATATAATGCTGATGAACAGAAACTGCCTTCACAACAGAATAGACAATGCACATGTTTAAGAGCAAAATAATTTGTGATTAGAATAACATTGACAAGATATATAGTAGTACTGATATTGACTGGCAAATTACAGGTATTATCTGTTAAGCTTCATGCACTAGCCAACGCAACCAAAAGTCTGAACTGATGGAAAGGGCTAGTGCAATCCGCATATACTATAACACCCCCTCTCACGTGTGACGGGGAAGTCAACACGTGCAACCGGAAGAGAGTGACGGCGCGCGAAACTCACGTATGACTAGGAGGCCTATACGTGGACACAAAGGGGAGCTACCAGCAGTTTTTGGATAAATCGCGAAAGCCAGGACTTGAACTCAAGACCTTGGGCTCTGATACCATGTTAAGCTTCATGCACTAGCCAACGCAACCAAAAGTCCAAACTGATGGAAAGGGCTAGTGCAATCCACATATACTGTAACATTATCTTCTGATATACTACCTCTTTAGTGACCTAAAAGGTCTTATATTTCTTTACAGAGGGAGTAATTTGCTAGAGAAATAGAATATGGAACAACCTTGTGAACAGATTCAAGCTCCTGGAGTTGATTGTGTGTTGTAGGCACCCGCAGTGTTCCAGGTGTAAATATTTCTTTAAGCCGAACTGTGCCTTTCTTTGCATAGTTTTCTGCAAACTGCATCTTGAAAATTTTAGTGAAACTGTTTCCTAATTCTAAAAAAACATACAAATAAACAATAAGGTTAGAAATGTTTGCCTGTGTTAATCCCTGAATAGATATATCATCCCTCACATCCACTGGACTGCAGTATGAAGTGTCAGAAAGTGATCAGGATGCCAGATAGGTGACAATAGATTAGAACAAAAGAATCTAGAAAAAGGTATATGTTAACACTGGGATAGATTGTAAATCACCTTTGACAAAAGACGTACTTATCATGCAACGCAAGAGGCAACTCATCAACAATAGCAGCAACTTTCTGTTAACAGTGGGAGGAAGAAATGTGACTAGATAAAATATTGAACCATAAATCAATAGCAGAAATAAATCTAGCTTACAGTTAGTCAATTACAAAGTTCACTATTAGTCTATTGATATTAATTTAAGTATAATGCTAAGTTGTTGCCTTCTTAAAGGCAGTCAAACAGTTGGTGCTTTTCCATCGAGGTAATCTTATTTACATTGTTTAGATGTAGTTTGTAGACATTGACCAAACAGAGAAAAATGTGTTTCTTAATGAAATTAAATACCAGCATATCTTCGCAATCGGCAATAAAATAGTCCGGAGACAGTTTAGCCTTGTCCAAGAAACGTTCCTGCAGCAGAATGAAAAAAGGGTAACACATATTTCTGAGTCCTGTCCAGAGGAAATAGCTGTAAATACACACAAAGCATTGAGATTCATTCAATGGGAGAGAAGAAGATAACACATTACTGAAAAAGAAGTACATAGATAACAAGTAAACTCTAATTTATAATTGTTGAGACTTGTGAACAAGCAATGTCAAGCTGAAATCCAAACAAATACAAGATACCTCAAAATATAGATAAATTATTGTATGCGCATAATTGATTGCACCAACCACAATAATTGTTGAGTAACTCATTGCCCCATACAAACTGGCACAACAAAATTGCTGTCATCATTAACTATTTTTTACTGTAACATGTTATAGAAGTATGGAGCTGCTCTGTGCTTGAACCAATGCATTTCAATACGAAAAATATGGTACTTAGCTTACCAATATAGGGTGAAGAAAGTCAGTTCCATGTAATCGTGAATACACAGACAATAAATCAAATGTGGGAAAAAGTCCAGCACGCTGCAGATAAAGAAATGCAGCATCTGTGGTTAGCTTTTACAAATACGAGTAATACAGAGCTTCTTGAAGTTTCATCATATAATAACAGTTGGATTCATTATGTTGCTCAGTAACGGGTGGGCACCTCTATAATGGGAGAAGGTGACTTCAGGGATGAGTGCAGTAACGGGAGATCTTCAGCGTCTAAACAGGTCACTTCGCCAACTGGGAATTTAGACCCATATCTCCCAGCTCTGCCTACCAAAAGAATAAGACATGCAGGACAAGCTCAATTCACAGCTCAAGAGGGCTGTGTAATAAGGGAAGAGAAAACTGCCAGCGGTAAAACAACTGAAAAGCAAAGATAATACCAGCAATCTGTTTGATCTCAGGGACAGTCAGTTCCCTGGTGCAGATACCATCAAACTTCTTCAGTGTAGAGAAAATAATTCTAGAAATGTTCAGATTAAGACCCATTCCAATAGCATCGCTAGCCACTAGCACATTAAGGTCACTGGCGTCATCATTGAACATTGTCGCCTGGAAGCTTAGGGAGCATATCAATAAATTTATCCATAACAATCATGCCATGATGGAGAATAAAGTACAACAAGCAAGAGAGTGAATTTATTGCCTACAACCATAATTCGTGAACTTTTAATTCTGGCCAAGAGTTGTGGGCCTGTTATATTAATAAATTATATAGACAGATATAAGTGGTGTTCATTAAAAATCCTCGCAAATAGCAGGTACAAACAAACAATATAATAACTCAAAGTACATGTTCGAAGCATTGAACATGTGCTCAATTACAAAGCATTTAAAGCAGCATCAATAGAATGGGTCTTGTAATTGTAAAAATAATGCTTTATTGTTCACAATGTATATCAATGAGTAGGTTTATTAAATTAAATGTGCTGATATGCATGTCAACATGTTCAAATGGAAGGTGTGATATTTCACCTTACTTCTAATTATAGATTATGTCCTACAGATATATGACAATGACTGGATGAGCTATATGTTCTAATACTAGTATGATGGGGCATACCCAAATAAAGTATTACAAATTACCTGTTTCGTTCGAGTTTCTGGTGGTAATGAGCCATAGACTACAGAGCAAAGATGTTTTCCCGCCATTTCAATTTTTTTCTGCATGAATGAAAATTTGCAATATAAGGGTCGCTGAAGCTCTGTATTTCACTTTATCGGGCAGATGTGTGATTTTAATAAAAATATAGAGCCCTCTAGTCCATAAAATAACAGGATGATGCCTCAATGTCATGTATTCTTTCTTCAAAAGAGAAAACAATGTCATGTATTTGTGCACGTAGCCACATACTATGGGACTATGGGTATAAACTAACAATGGTAAGTAGTAATGTTACTATGAGCACCAAATTCTCCTTCAGTTAGGCTAGGAAGCGCAGGATCACTGGACCAAATCTTTGCACTGGAGTACTGGCGGCCCTGGGCCTAGCTGGTTCTTCTGGAAAGAGTCATGGGATTGCATTTTTATTTTCACTGCTTACATTTTTGGAGAATATTCAACCAGCATGTATCATGAAAAAGTGAAAGGAGAACAGAGATGCTTGTATGGTTGCTAAATACTTGTCGTGGTTTCAGTTCAAATTTGAACTAAAACCACGACAAGTATTTTGGAACGGAGGGAGTACAAAAACAAGTTCCGTCATGTTGCGTTTATGAAAAACAGCTGCGCTGGTAAATATGTTATCAATTGAACTACCTATCATGTCACATAACTACCATTGCTATTGCAACACGACATGTCAACTATTACAACTTAGTGCGGAATGTGTGCCATCCTTACATTGTTGCACTGATTTAATACTTCTGCATTATACCTACAGCTTTATTTAAAACTGGCAAGGTTAT